>NC_051073.1:31802687-32070397 GCF_004664715.2 Peromyscus leucopus
ATTGAGATGGCTTCAAGATTTTCGTGCAGATATTTGTTTGGTTTGTACAACAACTCAATAGCTACCATAATACAATTCAAAATCTAGTTTTATTAAAGTCTCTGAAATATTATTCAATATGCTGGAAGTTGTGAACATTAGTCGAAGAAAAATCCTAAAAGATTATTAAATTAGTTCAACATTTGTTTAGATCATTTTTAAGACTGCCTAAAACTTCAAATTGTTCAAGCAACTTTACATTTGTAGTAATTTATGAGCTCCTTAAAATTTTTATGTATGCAGACATTACTAGCAGATAGGGTATTAGTAATTAAAGTATATTGCCGTACAGTTAGTCCCAACCATTTCCATAGGTTCCATATCCATAGCTTAGAAAATCACAAAATGAACATATCTGAAAAAATGATTGTATACAAGATTGCTTATTTTTTACAACTCTCCAAAAGTACACTATAGTAATAATTTTATAACATTTTCATTTTATTGCTTTAGTAGGATGGTACTTATAATAACAGAAATGATTTAGAGTATATACAAGGATGGACCTGAGTTCTGTGCAACACTACTCCACTTTAAAAGAGACTTAAACAAAGGCAAGGTTTTATCTGCAGGGTGCCCTGGCATAATTTTCCCACAGACATTATCAAGCCTTATAAATTAGAACACACTCCACCAACCTGTCAAGGAAAGATGGACCTAAAAGCAGAGGTAGAAAATGGCCATTCATTTTGATAAGAATATTGATATCATTGTAAATTCATGACAATATACATTAACTCATGAATATATTTATTAACTGTGTTCAACAATGTGTGGTTTTATAAAGATTATATTAATCTGGTAAGTCATGTTTTAAAGTAGATCATATAACAAGTGTCTTGCATTTTGATATACATTAATGAAACCATATTTATAGGCCCAGAAAATTTAATAATTTAATATTTGAAAGCACAGTAAGAATATAACCAAAGAATTTATCAATTTATTATCTTCCAGAAGTACCTAACTTTGTAGTACCATTAGTGTGTTTCTGAGTGTGTTTCTTAATGTGTTTTGAAGCTTTTGGCTACTAATCTTTCTGTAAATCTGCTGGATTGACCAAGAAGAATGCCAAAGAAAAAGTGAGATTTACATGCTTGAGCTTGAAGAAAAGGGACAAGGAGATAGTGAAAAATATTGTCCATTAAAAAAGAAATTATTTCCACTGGGGTGTATCCATTAAGAAAGGTATTTTTATATCCTCTATTGAAAGTATTCATCATCAATTCCCATTGGGATTGCATCACATAGAGATAGCAATGCTTAAGGCAAAAGGTGAAAAGTTTCAGTAACATTAAAATGGCCCTGTGAAATTCTCAAAATAATTAGGGGATGCTTCCCTAATAAGAACATTAATAACTTGCGAGTGTGTTGTCACATTTAGGGCAACAATTTATAGTCCGTTTCCCAAATATCTGGATTTCTTAATTTACTTAAGGAAAACATGCAGAAGAAACAAAATCTAAGCAAGATCATTGTTGAAACTATTTTCAGCTCAAAGTAGTTGACTTTGGCCAATGAGATGACTCAGCAGGGAAGGGTTCTTGCGAACAAAACTACCAGCCTGATTTGTCCTTCAAGTACCACGCGGTGGAAGTGAGAAATGACTCTCACAAGTTTTCCAACCTCTGCACACATGCTGCATGTGTGCACACAATCAATCAATCAATCAATCAATAATATAATATAATTTTAAGAAACAGTTGATTGATCCTTTTCCAACAGTATTTTGACAGCCTTTTCTAAAGGGCTCAGTTCTACATGTGGTCATATCTAAATTCAGCGTATTGAATTACTTCATGTCTCTCGTTTGTAGCTTTGTCATTATTAATGGTTTAATAGTAACAGCAACTTGGCTAACAGAATGACTGTTGTATACGGTAATTTCTATTCCTTTTATTTTTAAAACAAAATTCTTTTGCTCTTTTACCGTTTTTAAGATATTGTATGTATTCCTTCATATATGTATTAAGAGAACTTTGGTTACAATGGTCACAAACCAAATTCTACCCAGAATAGGCAGAAGTGATGCTAATGAATACACACCAATCACAGGAGGAACAAGCTTGTGTACTAAGAGCTGAGCAGTTTGGGCTTTGCCAATTTTTCCAAGTGCATCAGACAACTTCTACAATCCTTCATGCTTCAATTTTGTCCTCTATAAAGTTGAAAGGAATATATACCTTAATTCATAGGAGTATTGTCACAAATAAGTGATTCAGTTTTAAAGTATATCAAAGATAAAAATAAAGTGTATAATGTTCCCATTGGTTAATTTCCATTCATTTAGTATGTATATAAGTACTTCTAAAGATAAGAGCAGATTTTCATTAGTAAAGCATTTATCTTATTTGGTTTTATAGAAAGGAAATGGGTTTGTATTTCACTGCTTGCTTTTCTGGAGATGAGTAGTCTCCCTTGGGAGACCATAGGCATCTCATAACCTAAAATAATGAAGTACATGGGGATAAAAAAAGAACAGACATTGCCACTAAATTAGTGCCATGTGATCTAAGCTTGTCCTCTTTACTAGTTCCAATTAATCTAAACATTCAAGAATATACAAAGCCCATACATTGGTAAAGAAAAGCATCACATCTAGTAAAATACTTCACTATGATAGAATGATTCTTGGCACTGCTGACAATTGGCAAAGGGGATCTGCAACACCATGATATATTAAATTAACAGAATTTTAAGTACAAGAATATATAATATGGGAAATCTTTGGAGTAGTCCTTGGTCACTGATTCTTTATTTCAGTCTTAGACAAATATTGAATGTAGAATAAATTAAGTACACATATTCTCTTTTTATGTTCTAGGGGACAACATCCAGACATAATAATCAGTTATCTCTAGATAAATAGAATGCATACATATCGAGTTTAACTTTAGGGAAGCTTCTCACATGTTCTGTAAACTGAAACTGTGAAAACCCTATGCTGCGCTCTCTGTAATCCAGAGACCCATGAAAGCTAATGATCCAATTTGAAGTAGTAGGAACTGGCAGGCCAATAGTGTAGTTTCTAGTCTGAACATGACCTGGAACCTGACGAGTTAGGACAGATATCAATCCTGGTTAATAAAAATGTAGTCAAGTGAGCCTTCCTATTCTTCTTCTGTTTATTCACTTCTTCACTCTCAGTTCTGTTATTTGATATGCATGCACATTGGGAAGGGCCATCTGATTGCCTCAGGAATAATTCAAATGCTGGTCTTTCTCAGAAATACCTTCATTCGTACACACACACACACACACACACACACACACACACACACACACACTAAAATAATGTCTGTTTGGATATTTAAGCATTGTTTAGCCAAGTAAAACTGACACATAAAATTCAGTATCACAATGGATTAATGGATCCAATGGACCTCTCTGTTATCGTTTCAAAGCCTTTCAAGGCATGTGGAATCAGTTTACCAATTAGACCATGGAAATTCACTAAGGGACTTGTGAAAGAGACAATGAATGAAGGATTCGTTCTATAGATCTGAGTTATGGATTATAGAGTGAAGAATTTCTTCAGTCTCTGTTTTCTACTGCTTGAAAAATGCCCTCCAGTGAACAAAGAAAATCAATGGCCTGAAACAGCCAGAGAGTACACTCCTTTCAAACCTTCTTTCACCCTCTCTGCAACAACAACAACAAAAGACCTGGACTGGGGGCTGAGGAGTGTTGAGCTGTATGCTGAGTCCTCCTTCTAGTCTGTGGTGGCATATATTCTATGCGTTTATTCTCACATAAAATACAGCGTTTATATTTTCACTCCTACTGCTTTCTTTATTGTCCAGTCTATTGCTCCAAAGCAAAGGACTTAGACGTCTTGTCAAGAACACCCAGGAGCCTTCTATAGTCACAATAGCTTATAAGACTCTAAACAGGATATTATCATCATTCAAAATGAATTATATTTGTTAGTCCCAGAACCTTACAAAGTTAAAGATGAGATCATAATTTTTTATTTGTTTTTTGAAATATTTTTTAGCAATTCTTGAAAATTTCATCAAATGTATTTTGATCTACTCACCTCTCACTGCTCCCTTTAGTCTCTCCCAGTACTACTTCCAATCCACCTACCTAACTGCCCCCCCCTTTGCTTTCACTATTTTTTAATGGAATTATACAATTACTATAACTTGTGCTGTCCATATACTTCTGGGTACAGGGTCATCTACTTCAGCATGGTTGGCCTACGGAGGAGCCACATTCTTACAGAAAACTGCTTCTCCCTGAGAGAAAGTCAGAAGCTGTCAGCTGTTCCTAGCTCCTCAATTATGGTTGGGGACATCTGAATCCCCTCCCACTCCATGCTAGACTGTGGACTGGCTTGATTTTGTGCAAGTCTTTCCAGGCAATCACAGCTGCTCTGAGTTCCCAAGTGCAGCTGTCTTAGCATGTCCAGGAGACACAATTTGAATCAGTCTTCCTGATATCTGTCTCTTACAATGTTTCATCTCCTTCTTCTAGAATGGTCCTTAGCCATGGATTGGTTGTTACATAGATGTCACATTTGTAACTGACCTCTCCACAGTCACTAATTCCCTGCATTCTTCTAGTTGTACCTTCAACAAACCACCATTCACTACACACAAAAACAAAGCAAAGCAAAAACAGTTTCTGACAAGAGTCAATATTTTAATCCATGAAAAAAGTTGAATTAAGCCTCTTCCTTGAAGAATAATGCTGCTTTTACATTAACCAGTTATCAAGAAGAATCAGAAATGCTGCACAAAACTTGGCAGACCATGCTTCCAGAACTCACCATGAGCTATCTGAATCAGGGAAATGATATTTTAAAGTTGGGCATTTATTACATTGCTTGCTTCCTTAGCAAGTCCTTGAAAATGTTTATCTTGGACCTGTTGTATGAACCTCATTTTTAAGACTCTTTAAAATTTGTTTCATTTTACCTGAAAGCTATCAGACTCCAGATGTTATTTCAACTGGGCATCAGACTAATCCAGAACAAACTTTAAAGTCTGGTGTTTTTAACAGAGCCAACTACAGAGAGAGTTAAATGAGCCTCAATATATAGGAACTATGTCCCTTGCCAATTGGTAGCAATTGCTGAAGATAAGGTCTCTTGCCCCTGACTTTTCCACTAAGAAATTTAGGGCCCACATCTGTCAAGAGGAGATGAGACAGGAAGACATTGTCAGACACATCAAATTATGAGCCATAATGAGTGTTAATTCTCAGACCCAGCAACCAGAAAATGGATGACATGTGACTACCCTGGACCACTTCTAGGATATACAAATACTCTACTTAACAAAAAAAAAATATCAACTATTTTGGGCAGTCAAAATGGGTTATCCCGTTCTATACTCTTCTTTTTTCCTTTTGGATAAGCAAAAGCCTCTGACCCAGGGATGAGAAGCCCTTGCTTGCTGACTCTGGGCTACTCCCATCCTGTAAAATGTATTCAAAGACTTTGCCCTCTCCTTTAATAGACCTATATGTTCAACTCTACTACTCTATTTGTTGACCTATTCATTGTTCAAGAAATGAGGAGCCATAACCTGGACATCTCACCATCAGATGCCCCTGACAACCAACTCTGTTAGTACACCTACCAACATGGTCCATAAAGAAGAATTGGATAAAACTAGTGGGTTATGGCTTAAATGGTTGGGAACAGTGTCATCCATAATACCAGTCATTCGGGTGCTTAGGGTCAAAAGGAGTATGGAGTCAACTCTCTGAAATAGTAGCTTAAATATCTATATGCTGCTATTTTAACAGATTCCCAACTCCATTTCAAATTGTGCTTTTTGCTATTTGGGCTGGAGAATTTGTTCAGTGTTTAGGAGGACATGTTTCTGTTGTAAGGCATATGAGTTTTGGTCTCAGTGGTTCACAACAATCTGTAACTCCAGTTTCAAGGTTTTTAACACCTTCTTCTGACCTTTGAAGGCACCAGGCATGAACATGCTACACATGCATACATGGAGGCAAAACACTCATACATATAAAATGTAATAAATAAAGAACAAGTAAAGATGGGGTCATCCTTGTGGATTCCTGAGAGATTTCCCGGCACCTTGCCTCTTCATATTCCCATGATGTCTTCATTTATCATGGTATCTCTTTCCTTGCTCTCCCACTCTGTCCCTATTCCACTCGGCCCTCCCATTTCCATATGTCCTCATCCCCCACACTCCCAGATTGCTCATGTATATATCATCTAGTTCCTCTTCACTGGACAATCTATGTGTCTCTCTTAGGATCACACTTGTTAGCTAGCTTCTCTGGAGCTGTGGGCTATAGTCTGGTTAGCCTTTGCCTTACTTCTAGTATCCACTTATGAGTAAGTACATACTATGTTTGTTCTTCTGGGTTGCCTCACTCAGGATGATATTTTCTAGTTCCATCCATTTTCCTCAAATTTCATGATATCATTGTTTTTCCTGCTGAGTAGTACTCCATTGTGTATATGTGCCACATTCTCTTTATCCATTCTTCAGTTGAGGGACATCTAGGCTGTTTCCAGGTTCTGGCTATTATAAATAATGCTGCCATGAACATACCTGAGCATGTGTCTTTGTGGTAAGATTGAACATTCTTTGAGTATATGCCCATGAGTGGTATAGCTGGGTCTTGAGGAAGACTTATTCCCAATTTTCTGAGAAACCGCCATACTGATTTCCAAAGTGGCTGTACAAGTTTGCATCCCCACCAACAGTGGAGGAGAGTTCCCCTTGCTCCACTCCTCTCCAACATAAGCTGATCTCAGCCATTCTGACAGGTATAAGATGGTATCTCAGAGTCATTTTGATTTGCATTCCCCTGATAACTAAGGATGTTGAGCAATTCCTTAAATGTCTTTCAGCCATTTGAGATTCTTCTGTTGAGAATTCTCTGTTAAGCTCTGCAGCCCATTTTTAATTGGATTGTTCAGTATTTTGAAGTCTAGCTTTTTGAGTTCTTTACGTATATTGGAGATTAGCCCTCTCTGTAAGATGTGGGGTTGGTGAAGATCTTTTCCCATTCTGTAGGCTATTGTTTGTGTACTAGATACCCTAACTGTCATCATAGAGCCTTCATCCAGTGACTGATGGAAGCAGATGCAGAGATCCACAGCCAGGCGCCAGGCTGAGCTCTGGGAATCCAATCCATGAGAGAGAAGAGGGTTAAGTGGGCAGGGGACATTGAGATCATGATTGGAAAGTGTGCAGAGATGACCACTCACACTAGTGGAAACCCATGAACTGTGGACTATGGAGTCCACATAGGACTAGACTAGGCTCTCTAGATATGGGAGACAGTAGTTTAGATTGAACTGTTTGAGGAGCCAAAAGGCAGGGGGATCGGGATCTGTCCCTGGTGCATGGACAGGCTTTCTGGAGCCCAGTGCCTAGTATGTGACACCTTGCACAGCCTTGATGCAAGAGGGAGGGGCTTGGACCTGCCTCGGCTGAGTGTGCCAGGCTCAGTTGACTCCCCATGGGAAACCTTGATTTAGAAAATGTGGGGATGGAAGATGGCTTGGGGAGGAAGGCTAGGGGGTGGGAAGAGGGAAGGGGGGATCTGTGGTTGGTATGTAAAGTGAATAAAAAATTTTCTTAATAAAATAATGAAAAAAGGAACAAATAAAATTGTCCATCATTTTTACATTATTCATAATTATCTTATTTCAACCCTATAAGAGAAGAAAATCTAGACATGAATATATAAGGAAAGATGTAAAGAAACTTGGAGGAAGACCAAGGAGTGAGGGCTGATCCTTCCTTCATACTTTCTAGAATTACAGTTTTGTTTTTATTTAGGAACTTTTTATTCATTTTATATACCAACCACAGATCCCTTTTCATCTCTCCTACCTCCTCCTGTCCCCTCAGCCTCTCCCTCCCAACCCAACCCCCATTCCTTCCTCCAACAAGGTAAGGCCTCCCATGGGGAGTGAGCAGAGCCTGGTGCATTCATCTGAGGCAGATCCAAGACCCTCACTCTGCATCAAGACTGTGCAACATGTCCCACCATAGGTAGTGGGCTGCAAAAAGCCAGCTCATGCACCAGGGATGGATCACAATCCCACTGCCAGAGGGCCTCTCAAGCAGATCAAGCTACACGACAGTTTTGATTTTGGTCTTCTGACAATCAGAACTGTGAGAAATGACATTTCTGTTGTTGAAGCCACATTGTCTATGGTAACTCCTAAGAACAGCATTAGCAAAATAACGTACCAGAAGTTCACCATGCACTTTATTCACATTCCCACCTATTACCCTGTCTTCATTTCATTCCCCTGCTATTCCTCCCCTTACTACATTAAAACTGTTTCACATCTACCATCATGTCAGAGAGATATAAATCTAGATTCTATATATGTTAGAAAATATGTGACATTTGTTTTTCAGAGTGTGGTTTATTTCATATAACATGATGATTTCCAGTTCAGTTCATTTTCCTGAAAATAAAAAAAAAAAACTTATGGCTGATATTAAGTTCTAACACACACACACACACACACACACACACACACACACACACACACACACACAAATGTGTTTAATATATACATATGTATTTACACACAACACACACTACATCCACTTTGTTCCTTGATCCATTAATAGACGTTTATATTGACAGTGTCTCAGTGAACATGGCTATGGAAATATGTCTTTGGTAGGCTGATTTAAATTTTTCTGGGCAAATAATCAGGAGTAATATAGCAAGATCACATGAAAGTCTTGTTTTCACTTCAGAGGTTTGGTTGAAGAGAAGTAAACTGAAGAATGGTGCTTTAATCCCGACTCAAGGGAAATCATTTTTAACAGTACATGGGAAAACATCAAGTCTACAGACATTTTACAAACTGGAGAAAATGTGGCGATTGTAAGAAATCTGATACATTCACAGGGGTTCAGGATAAACCACTGTCATCTTTGAGAGACTATAAACATACCTTAGTGTGTGATCCCTGGTTGCCAATATCAGAAGCCTCATACTTCAAAAATGTACAGTGAGGGAGAAAGGAATTCAGGGAAACACTCCCCAGTCATTAAAGAAATAGAAAAACAGGTAACACCAGCAAAGCACAGATGGCTTGTGTAGCTAGAGTTTTCCTGCCTTGACCACAGTCAGGACAAATCTTTGTCACCTGCCAGTCCCACAGCCGCTCAGAACCAACCAAGTAAACACAGAGACTTATATTTCTTACAAACTGTATGGCTGTGGCAGGCTTCTTGCTAACTGTTCTTATATCTTAAATTAATCTATTTCTATAAATATATACCTTGCCACGGAGCTCGTGGCTTACCGGTGTCTTCACATGCTGCTTGTCAGGGTGGCGGCTGGCTGTGACTCCTTCTGCCTTCCTGTTCTCTCTTTTCTCCTCTCTGTTAGTCCCGCCTATACTTCCTGCCTAGCCATGGGCCAATCAGTGTTTTATTTATTGACCAATCATAGCAACTTGACATATAGACCATCCCACAGCACAGCCAAGTGCAGACCATCTCAGACACCTGCACTCAGGCCCATGGTCCTAATCATCCTCTATGCGGACCTGCTGGGTAAAGCCATGAGGAACCAAGAACGGGCTCCCACAGGACATACAAAACACCCCACAGCAGGTTTGAATACAGGATACAATGAAGCCAGTTCAAAGAATGGGCATACTATGCATTCCACTCATTATTTATGGCAGCGGTGCCATATAATGTCATCTTGAACACTGAATTAATGAACTATTTGTTCCTGGAGAAAATTAAGCACTTTTCTTACAAACTTATGACCACATAACATTGCTAAGCAATCAAGAATTAACTTTTTACATGTACATTTTGTTTGGAGACATCATATGTATATATGTGTATATGATGAAGCTACATAAAACAAATCACCTGAGTTTGAGTTTGGAGAATTTTGATGTTGTTAGATACATGTATGATGTAGAAGAATAGAGTATCCCACACCCATGGGGACAGACACTCATGTGTTCAAGGTCCCTCCAGACTTTCACACTTTGTCTTTGCATCTAGCTGTTCATCTTAATCCTTTATTATATACTTCTTCATGCAGTGGTCTAGCAAACATAAGTGTTTCCACAACATTTGTGAGTGACTCCATATAATCAATCAGATCAAAGGGGAGGATTGTGGGTATTTCCAATTTATGAAGTATAGGCTCACATTTGCTTTCAGCATCTGCACTGAGGGACAATGTTATGGAACTATTAACTATTGGGTGACTCTAAGTACAATGTTAGCCTCTTGTTAAATTATGAGGTGCATAGTCTATGGTCACTGTAGATTGCTTAGTGTTTCGAGTAGTATCTCATATCCAGCACAAGGAATATTGTACTGCATTGGTATTAAACTGGGAAAAAGCAGCTAGTGTGTTGTTGTTTTCCTATTATACACTGAATAATGTTAAATTCTGATGGATAGTTTCATGTGGATCATACGTAAAAATAAATGATTGCTTAATTATTTAGAAAGATTACATATTAATTCACTATAAAAAGTTTAATTGCCAAGTAGACCAGAAAACTGTAGAAAATCATTAGCTAATACATTTTTATTTCTGATTTGGAAGCCAAATTAACATGAGATGAATATTAAACCAGTAAATATTTATGAAATCGAATTGATGTTTCTATTTTTTTGTTTTATTTATGTGCTCATGCCCCAATTATGTAACAGATGTTCAACAAATACTTTTTCATTATTCTTAGCCCAATGATTAAATGCATTGAACTTATAAAAAAAACTAAGTATTAAGTAATCAACTGATTTAGAAACTATAAGAAAAAATGCCATTGACATATTTGAGGAAACTTTGAAAGATAAGTTGTATAGCAAGAGGTAGAACCTGCCATTTTGAAATGAAATGACAGATGAATGTCTTTGACACACACAATATTTGACACAAGATCTTAGTAACTTTTCATGACTTTTATACAGTGTGGACTGTAGAAATGCTCTACCTGTTTTGTATGGAGAATGGATTTAATCATTACAGCAGTTAAGATGAGTTGTGGAAAAGTCTCCTGTATGAAACTCTGGGGGCTGAATCAAGGCCTTCATACATGCTAAAAAATGCATAATTGACGAATTAGATCACTAGCTTTGAGACAGAAATTTCTAACTAGGATACAATGATGCAAAAAATGATCCTTTTTTATCCCATCTATCAATGAAACCAATTTACTGCTGCATGGTCATAGATGGACTCTCAATTTTCAATTAAAATGATTGAAGTAAAAAAGAGTGAAAAAACTTTGTATTTCTCTATAAATATAGGATCAGAAATGGCAGTAATTAATAAACTGAAGATAGTAACTTAGGGGATGAATCAGTCTCTAAAATCTTTTGAAGACCTGAGTTCAAAATCCTAAGCACCCACACAAAAAAGCTCTGTGTGACCATTTGTGCCTGTAACCACACATCTAAGGAAAGAAGAACAGAGACAGGAAGATGACTGGGGTTTGTTGTGTATCAAGCTAGCCATGAAATGAGGAGCTTCGGGTTCGGTGAGAGACTCTGCCTCTAGGGAATGAAATGAGGTGTGATAGAGGAGAATACATATGTGCATAATGCATAAAGCATACACACACATAAGAAATAAAATACAAAATAAAACAAAAATAGTAGATGGAGTATTTACCATCATTTCTAGTTTGCTGTGTATTAAAATCATAAAATAATGACTCTTCTGTCACATTTTGGTCTTTTTGTGTTCTTTGTCATTATCTTTAGACTTTTTCGTATATAGCCATTTTATCATCTTAATTTATAACACCGCTTTTGGAAGAATTTGCAAGAACAAATTCACAATGACAGTTCAAATTATGATTCACTATGAGATCAAATTTTATTTAGAATGAAATAACATATGTACATGGTTGAAAAGTAATATAAAAATGTGTATGGAAACAGTGTGCCTAAAAGTCAGGCTTTGTTGATCCCCATAATAAAAATATACTTGTAATAATTTTATAACATGTCAAAAACTCAAACAAAAATATCTATATATCTCTCCATATATATCAAAAGAAAATATGAAAAAGACCATATATTATATATATAATATCTTATAATATAACATATGTTCTTTTTGAAATGTTCTTTTGAAATATATATATATATATTTCAATATATATATATATACCTATATATATATATTTATATTTCAAAAGAACATATAAGTATGGTTTAATTTTCATTAATTCACGTAGGCAAAAGCACATTATCATCAGTATGATTTACTTGTTTTTTCCAACCTTTTGTTTTAGGCTCAGTGATTTTTAGTTTCCATAGAGTTGGTTGGTTATGATTCCACAGATCTCAAAACTTTGGAAACATTTCATTTGGAGGTGAAGTTGAAATCGTATGTGTTTTATCAGCACTAATTTGGGGATATGTAGAATGATTGGCATTACATATCCAGAAGAGAAAATGCTTCTTTGCTCCAAGAAAGATTATTTTTCAATTTAAATGTTTTTTCCTGATTTGAAACATAAATTTATAGGAAAAGAAACACTATTTTAATTAACAAATTATTCATACAAAACACAAGTATCCCTTCTGTTGTTTTCTCACGTTCATATTTTCCAAATACAAAAGACTCTATCTTCCACCAAGGGGTCATAAACCATAGAGAAGGAAGTTAGAGATAACCAGTCTCTCTCCATGCCCAGCTTGAGCATTTCTTCTCTAGGTCACTCAATACAATATTCAGTCTTGTAGTGAAGTCACTGCTCAGTATTAAAGAACACAAACTGCTTTGGGTAAGGACACAAATTTGAGTCCCTGTACTCTATCGGGAGGCCAGAAACTGCCTGTTGCTCTGGCTAAAGGGCATCCTACACCTCTGGCCTTCATGGGCTCTGGCACTCCTGCCCACACTAACCCCGCAGTCATACATATGCATAATTGATGAAAATACAGTGTCTGCTAGACAACATCCTGAGATGCAATCTCATTAAAACTCTTCAGGTTATAAATCTGAACATCCTTTTTCATTTTGTTTTTTTTTTTTCTTTAAAAATTGTATTTATTCATTCAACAAACAGTTATGGAATATAGTATGAGGACAAAAATGATTAAATAGTGCAAAGTGCATATGCATAACAACCTGATGTCAAATGGGAAAATGCACCAACAGCCATTCATTCTTACTTAATCTCAAAGACAGGACAGAGGTATTTGAAATTATGTTGGCCACTATTCCACAGACTGGAATTATATGGGCAAGCAAATAGCTAGTCACGATTTCCTAGACAATACCATTATAAATACTTTTATAAATATGAAACCAATACTTAGTAAGGACCAATAAGGATACTATAAATGTGAGAAAAAGTGGAATGAATTTTGTCTTTGATAATTTTAACTTAGTCATATATCCTTGTATTTTTCCCAAGTGTGTGTTTAGTATATTTATTATGATTATTTGGTGCCAATTGTCTCAGGTCACCATTCGCACATTATGTTATTCTTTCTTTTCATGTGCCCTTCATAACATTACTGATTTCTTTATATATGTATACACATATGCATATACGTACATATATGTATATATGTATATGTGTGTGTGTATATACATGTGTGTTTCTATATTTCATCTATAAATATAAGGCTGAGTCAATAAGATATCCCTCAGTTTTATAACTACAGACTTTCTTAATTAGAGCATGAAGTCTGGCAAAAGAATTGGCTGAACACTTTTGAGATAATTGTGAATTATGATCTAATGTTCAAATTATTATCAAGACCTTATCCTCCCCTGGTATATTTTAAAAGCAGTTAAAAATATTAATATTGTCAGAATTCACCATATTTAGACATAAACTATTATGAAACTATGTACTATGTGACCCTGTCATTCTTTAAATATTGACTTTGTTATTTAATTTATAATGCACAATAATCAAAGTCTTTCAATGCTATTAAATTTTTCACACCAGAAAATTATTTTTTAAAAATTAAGTAAAACAAAACAATAACACTTATTTCCATAAAGAGTGAAATTTATTCTGGGATACATTTTGAATAATACATTCAGTGAGTGCATTTTAATAAACAAATCACTTAATCTCAAAAATAGGCAGTTACAAAATATTTTCTTAAAGTTTTGTGAAATACTTTTAAGGAGATATACAATGTCTCATTAATAAATATGTTCATGTATGTCATAAATAGATTTTATAAATATCCTCATATTTAAATTTTAGTGCTTTAGTAATAAAACACAGTGCCTTCAATGCTAATCTAGGTTATTCACATTACTTTATTTCCTTTTTGGTTGTTTCCATAGTAACTCTTTTGTACTACCTCTTGTTTATCATTTCCTCTTAACCTCTAAGTTTTACAGAAGCATGGACAATTTCTATCTGCTTCTGTTTTATGTCATCACGCTGTAGCACAGTGCTTAGCATAAAACACACCAACAGTAACTACTTTTATTCAGTTTCAAGATACAATAAAGTTAGAGAGCTGGGAAAGAAAAGCTGAAAATTTCAGCTAAATGTTTAAATGATTAATATTGTAATGATTAAATTTTCTTGACCATAGACACATTTTGTCCTTGATACATACAAAACTATAGCAGTTCTTGGTTTGGTTTGGTTTGATCTGGTTTTCCTAAAGGCTCAATTCAGTTTGTGGCTCTTTTGTTATTTAACATATTCTAAGAATTTACATAGAAAAATGATACACTTGGGATGCATCCTCCAAAAATTCTTATCGGATTTTAAGCCAGGTTTGATAAACATAAAATGTCATGAGAGGCCAGGTGCTGGCTTGCATTACACATCCTTTTCAACAATGGATAAGCTGCCTTCCCTTCAGGGTCTTCCCACAGAAGACAGTGGTCGTGCACTTCCTGGAGAATGATACACACCCTGCTGTGGGCACAAGGAGCTGGCTCATGTCTATGGGAATTAGAGGCAGCTACAGTCTCACTGTGTTCAGGGCATAATGGACTCCTTTAACTACACATCTACATGGCTTCCTTAGCTGCTAGGAGACCCCACTCAAGTGTTCAATGAAGGAGACCCTCTTGATTCAAAGACTCAGGATATGCGAATTTGAATATCCACTACATCCCCCCGGTACCACTCTAGCCCTCTGTTGCCTGCAGATGGCCTGGCCTGGTAAACACTCCCCTTGTTTTAAAGGAGATTAGCAGGTGTTAAAGACAATTGGCTTCTAATCAAGGATTTCCCCTTATGCAATCCAAAAATATGAAAGAACATGGAAAATGAAAGTTACAGATAGAAAGAGAGCAACTGTTTGAAGCATTTTATGTAGGAAATAGATACTTGTGGACCTTTGATGCTTAGAATCTTTTAGATGTCCCCCCCCCCCTGCATAGACAGGCAACTTCCTGTAATGTGGCCAGCAGACTTTACTTACTAATCTATTTCTATCCTTGAATTGAGCTATTGTCTACTGTAATAGGCTACCATTCACATAAATATGTATTAGCAATGTATAACTCGTGTAATTATCCTTTGAGGATATAAAAATTTAATCCCTGAGTATGATAACTGAGAAAAAATGCAAGGTTCCTCTAAGTAGATTTCTTTTAAGTATGTGTGGGGTGGCTGATTGTAATCTAAGTTATCTTGAGTTGATGATGAAAATGTGTACTCACACCAAAACAAGTTGAAAGGAACCTGCCTGTATCTGGCCTTTGTTTTCTGCTTGCTTACTTGTAAAATATTGAGATGTTTTCTTAATTTTTACACACTTATAAACAATATAAGTGTTTTTCATAAAACAATAACATTTGACTTGTCTTAAGACATGAAGCAGAATATTTCCTAAATATAGTGATTATTCATATGAGTCAAATTTGAAAGAGAAGTAAATGGGAAAAGTAATGCTGGGACAGGGCTCCTGTCACCCACCACAGGGTCAGTGCTCTTTAAGGAGTCTTTTCCACTATGCTAGTAACTACTTTGGTTTGATACCAAAATTTATCTACAGAATTTCATCAGATTAAATTTGGCTGATTTTCTGCCAGATTTTGAGCCTTACTCCTACTATGCTTTCAATACCATTATTTTTCTCTAGTGAGATGTGTGTCTTTTCTAGGTACTTTATACTCCATGAACATATATTCACTGAGATAATTTCAAGTGCCTATGCAGAGCTCAGGAGAAAACATGTCTTATGTTTTCACTTTAAAATGAAATCAAATATGCATTTTTCCCATTTATTTTCCTAAATAGCTTTCCACGTTTGACTCCAAGATAAGGAAATTTAGGAAAATCAAGAAGGGGATCTTCCTGGTTTTGTTACCCCTACGTAAGAGTCCATGCCATAATGTCATCAAGCGCCTGCCTGTCAATGTTAGTGCTTCCCAGATTATGGCAAGCAAATGGCACAAATAGCACTTATTGGTTTCTTGTGGTTTCCATGAGACTTTCAAACAGCATGTATAGTACAAATTTTGTAAATCATATGTGAGATCATAAATTGTTCTTTAAATAAATTTTAATGAATTTAAATGTTTCCTATGGATCATACTTTTTTGTGTTTGTGGTCACCGATTTGTACTTGTATACATTCTTTTAAGAACATGCTATGTAGCCTTCTTCTAGTGTCAATAAAAAAGGATCAATAATCGCCAGTTTGTTCTAGACCTCAGGTGCTACACTGTATGAATGAGTATTTTTTGTATTAGTGATTGTGCTAATACATATTTCTGATGTTCTGTTGTTATTTTCATTTTTCAAAACAAAATCAGACTCAAACTGCAGTCAATTATACAATTATAATTGTCTATTTAGTAAGAGTCGTGGACATTATCAAGCAGGAACTTCAAAACTATAACATTTTCCTTTTTAAAATGACTTACTATTGCTAACATTACTAATCTTGGCAAAGATAACTATTCAGGCAAGAAACTGTTCTTGCCTGGACTGCTTGATCGACTGGACATGCAAGACCCATGGAAGGGTGACCACTGAATTTTGCTTGACAAGATGATCCTTCAGGTTCCTGCTTTGCAGAAAAAAACTGCCAAACATTCTACAGGACACTAAAAAAAAAATAACGAAGAGACTCTAGCCCTGTGAGCTAAAGACAGATGCCCCAACTTCACAAAGGAACATTAGGTAACTGTCCAGGCTGTCAGCTGTCTCTATCTACCCTGCAAGACTCCTGAAAGTTACATACATCCTTCTCCCATTTCTCAGGTAATATTATATCCTTCTGAGGTCTTTGATGTGGTTGAAGACTAGATAGTTGTGATTTCCTCACTTATGATCAAAGAGGTTAGATATAAAACCTTAAACTCACAAATATAAGATAGATAGGACATCTTTAATATTGTAACTGTAATTTTTGCTTGATAATTGTTTTGTTATATGTAATTTTACTATGTTAAAGTTAAAACCTTCCTTTTCAAAAAAAGAACAAAAGGGGAAGTGCTGTGGATATCGCTCTATATAAATAAAACACTGATGGCCAGTGACCAGGCAGGAAGTATAGGTGGGACAAGGAAAGAGGAGAATTGAGGAAACAGAAAGAAGGAGGGAGAGACACTACCAGCCACCGCCAGGATAAGCAGAATGTAAAGATGCCGGTAAGCCACGAGCCGTGTGGCAAGGTATAGATTTATAGAAATGGGTTAATTTAAGATATAAAAACAGTTAACAAGAGGCCTGTCATGGCCATATAGTTTATAAGTAATATAAGCATCTGAGTGATTATATTTAATATAAGTGTGGATTGTGGGACTGTGGGGCTTGGTGGAACCTGGAAAGAGGCCCTCCAACAACAGCTTAGTGCTAAGCTGTGCTACTATTATGAAGCCTGTGCATGAGGCATGGATGATAGATGTAGATCAGCAGGATCAAGACTTTGAAAGTTACACCAGCCCATGGTTCTTGCTTGCCTTCTCTGTTTCCTGTTCTAGACCATGTGAATAAGCCATGGCCACATGCTACAGTCACTGCTGTAATGATTCAGCCATGCTTTCCCTATCACCATGGACTGCACCTCTGAGACCAGGAGCCAAAATAAACATGTCCTCCCTGAAGTGGTTTCCATCTGCCACTCTGTCACAATGACTAGGAAAGTAAATAAAGTAAAAGCTAGTGCTTATGAGTGGAAGTTCGTTAAGGAAAAAGATTAATACAAGCATCACAAATCAAAGTATGGTTGAAATTAAGGCAGAAGAGTGGTAAATCAGGAACTAGATCTCCTGATGGGACAATTCCAAAATTTAATGGTGATGAATTAACAAAACGACATTCCCTGGAGTTTTACATATGTATTTCAATATATGTCCTACACTATACTGATTTCTTGCTTTCCACACACTATCTAATTTATCTTTCCAGCAAGCCTATGAAATCAAGAATTTAATTATTATATAGCCAAAGTTCACACTGCAAATAAATGAGAAAGATTAGATTCAAACCCCAAATTTAGAACTATTCAGAATGGTTTAAGACCACTTGTGTTGGTAAAGAATGATGATAATTGGATGTACCTCTGTTCAATATTACCAACTAATCAATGGAAAGGTTTAGAAGTTTAGTCATCTAGAGTCGTTAACAGAAATGACAGAATTTTGTCCATGAATCTATTTATTTGTTTTGGTGATATAACAGGTTTTCACAGATGTAATTAGTACACAACAGAAATGAATCACTTTAGAGCTCTAGACATTACATATCTAAATTGGGTTTTGGTGATATATATTAAGGTTTCACCATAATCCCTTTCTAGAAATTCCAGAGGAGAATCTATTTTTCCCTCAGCTTCTAGTTTCTTGACCCTAAATTAGAGGTTTCCTGAATTCTTTCAGTTAGCACTTCCTTTCATGTTTAAAGACAGCAGTGCCCTGTTGATCCTTTCTCAATAATATTAGCTTCTCTTTGTCTTTTTCCCCAAAATAAGACCCTGTTATTGCATCTGATTTGAATGGTCCAGCGTCACCTCCTGACTTTAAGGTTGATTCACTTATAACCTTGGTTGCATCTACTGATTTAATCTCTATTTGGACTTAACACACAACATTCACAGACTTAGTGACTGGGAGGTTGATTATTACAAAGAAACAACAAATCTGTGTAAAGTAGTAACAAAACCACAAAACCTGCCAGCCAGTAGTTGTCAGGAATGGGCATCGTGAAACTGAGGTGTCCCCAAAATTCAGCAGCAGGAAGCCTTGTCACACCAGCCAGTGTGTAGGTAGCATGCTCCAACTATAATTCAAATTTCCCTGAGGAGTGTGGCTAAATGATACTGCATTTACCTAGCATGTAGAACGTTCTGGGTTCAACCCTCAGCAAAAAGTTTGTAAAACAACTGTTTTCTTTGTCTTTGGCGTTCTTCTTGATTTAATTAGATAAATACTGGTTCTTGTTTAAAATCTGTGGTCAGGATGTGCTACTTAGGTGTTTATATGTGTGTGTCCAGAAACACCTTCAATTAGTAGTAATTACTTCGTATTATTTTTCCTCACACAACTCTCTGTATGGACATTCTTAACAATCTGTTCATTGTTCATCTAACCTTTCTGTAACACTTCCACACCTATATATTTTTCTGCATGTCACACTGGATGGCGTGATTATTGACTATTTTAATTTATCTTGTTACTATAACTAAATTATCATGTTTTAAAGTACATGGACCGCATTGTTTCTTAAATGCAATTTCTGTTCCTGTTTAGTTCTTTTCCAAACCTTTTTAGTATTATTTCATGCTCTAGCATTGTTTCATGGATTCAAACATTTTTGTATAGTTCACAAATAATCCAAAACATATCCATGTCTTGGTACTCTTGGTACTTTATAAATTGGTGTGTCATTTCCAATTGCTTAGAGGCATTTTTTCTGTTTGCATTTTGCCTTTCTCTTTCCCTGTCTTACCATTCCATTCTTTTTCCGTCATCTGATTTCCTAGGTGATACTACAAGCTCTTTTTCAATGACATGTGTTCTGTTAACTCTTGGAATGAATTATAAAGAATGTATTTGCTTCAATTGGAATGACAGGGAAGTAAACTGCTGACTTTTGTGTTAATTTCTTGACCTGGGACCCTGTACCCTGTACCCTGTGCAGAAGTCAATTTGTGCCTCTAGATAAGCAAGACCAGGAATAAAGCTTCAGTTTCTCATCAGTGACTCATTTCTCCCACACATTTGACAGACTGTAAATGTCCTCATTGTTCACCTGGCCTGGAGGCAAAGCTTTACAAGTTACTTCTCAATGATGTGGTAGTTCCTTCGTGGCTAGGACCTGGTGGCCAATTGACAATTTGAAGATTAATGCCATGCTTCTAGCTAGCGCTCCAACACTCATCAATATAGGTACCCCTGCTGTGACTACTCTCTAATATTAACCTTATTATTTGTTTGATAATTATGTTTTTCTATTAACTTTCAATGAAAATTATACTTTAAGTGCTGCTTTAAAAGTTTGCAGATTATTGACTGCTTCTATATGTTCATAATAGGAGAAGTTATAGCAAGTATAATTATTATTTTTATTACTAGTTAAATGTATTTATTTATTTTACATACCAATCACCGTGTCTCCTCCATCCTCTCCTTCCACCCCCTCCCCCAATGCTTTGGCTGACTTCCAGGAAGCTATTCCTCATACTAAGTTGCCTTGCTCAGCCTTAATAACACATGGGGAGGAGGCTAGTCCTACCTCAACTTGGTGTAATTATTCCTTTTTTATATTTATTTATTTATTTATTTATTTATTTATTTATTTATTTGGTTTTCAAGACAGGGTTTATCCATGTAGTTCTGGTGTCTGTCCTGGATCTCACTCTGTAGACCAGGCTGGACTTGAACTCACAGAGATACCCCTGCCTCTGCCTCCCAAGTGCTGGGATTAAAGTCATACATTACTGCCTCCGGGTTTAATTATTCTTAATGCTGAACTATTTAAAGCTACAGAAATTTTGGATGATATCTTTTATGGGCTACTCCAGCAGTTTATTAATTAAGTGTGTTCATTAATTAAATTAAAACTTTATTCACAAACTATTAAGAATTTTGAGGACTAGTTAACATAATTTATATAATAAATCAGTTTCTTAAAATTATGAAATATAATGCATTAACTACATTTTGATATATTGGAGGAGAATATGTAAATCTTCTCTATAGCATTTTGTCAGATAATGTGAAATCTGCTTTGATATTCTATGATAACCAATGAAGTTCAATATAAGCTAGCAGTTAGTTACAAACATTAATGAAGTTGGTAGAAGAAACAAAATCACTCATTTGATAGATCACAAAGAGATAGAAACTTATTACAAAGAGAGGAAAAAAATCTACAACCACTATTCTTTGGCCTTTTCAAAAACGTGTGAGAACCAAACATGGTGGAATAGATCTGTAATTACACCGCTTGGTAGGTTGAGGCAGGATAATTTAGAGTTTAAGTGTAGCCTAAAGTGTGTGGCAACACCTAAGCAAGCCTACACTGAGGCTGTCTCAGACAGATAAGACATAAAAGCCAGGTAGTGGTGGTACTCACCTTTAATACTAGTACTCAGGAGGCAGAGGCCTGGGACAAGAGGATCACAAGCTCAACACTTGCTACACTTGCCAATGTAGTGACACCTAGTCACAGAATAGAAATCGTAAAATAATTGCTGAGCACTTAGATCCATTCCTACCATGTGTGAGGCCCCAGGCTCTATTAACAATGGAAAAGGTCAGCAAAATAAAATAAAATATAAAACATCATATGCTCATATAATTAAACTAAGTCTCACATAGCCAAATCTGAAATTGCTTCAGTCAAGCACATACAGATAGTGGTAATATCTACTTTTAAAATAGGCTTGTTCATTTTATTTCTCTCTCAACTTTCTCACAAGTTTGAGTGAGATTAAAGGCTTCAGAAAAACACTCAGAAAGCTAATTGGAAGAACTATAAAGTAAAGTAAATCCAACATTCTTATTAAGTTAGAACTAATCAAGTCTCTCCACTAAAGAAAAGATTAATGTCTAAGCAGAAGGGTCTTTAAGTGTTCTCCACACCGTGATGCCCTCAAGTCCCAAAGACAAAGACTGGATCCAGGTAAAGAGCGTGGGAATCCAAGACCACAATGAGAAAATGTCTGACAACAGATGAAACTTTCTGTATTCTGTTGCTAAGAAAATGATGTAGCTGAATTCAGTGGTAATATCTTTCTCAAACCTGGAAAAAAAATAAGGTTTAGAGCAGGCTGCCAAACAATGACTAGGAAAAGCACATACATAAAGAATGATTTGGATGTTTTAACTTTAAGTACAAGCCTAAACCTGTAAATATAGTATACAGAATGTCACAAAGCTATTTTAAATATGTTCTGAAGCAGAAACACTGAGATTAAAAAGTGCTATGATTTTTAGATTAGCTAACCAAGTATTTCTGAATATTACTTCACATCATTTTCATTTATTGAATATATTGATTTTTAGGTTTGAGAAAAATGCATATTATAGCCTGTCATGTATGTATTTGCAATGAATAAAGTTTTCTGATTTTCTTGAGACTCATTTTTATAACTATATTGGAATAATAAGTTTCCTACAATAAAGTTATCATAAAGATAAAAATGCTATAGTATATGTAACATTGCTTTATGAATAGAACTCCACAGATATATGCCTCTATAAACATAAACCAGTACATGCTTACTAACAGCTAACTTGTGTGGTTTTTGTTTTTGTTTTTTGTTTTTTGTTTTTTCTTGTCTTCCAAATGAAGTCAGGTCTCTCATATTTTCTAAGATATACACAAACACACAGTTTTGGGAACACTTGTCTTCTAATACAACCATATTACTAACTATTTGCCTTATTTGTCTTTTTCTGATTTCTGATTTCTCTTCTAACCAATTTATACCTGTTTTCTCCCTCAGAGAAACAGAGGAGATATTTCTTAGCTTTTGTTTCATGTTGCATATTTGTCTTTCAGATTAGTTGGTACTTTTCTACAATTTAAGGTAGAGATTATTTTTTAATTAATGTATTCACAACCATTTTAAAAAAGAAATCTAATAAGCTGATGAATGAAAGTAACTACTTATTGGTTACTGGAATTATAAATGAATTGCAAGACCTTACTCAAATGAATCATAGATTCTAATGAGGGAGGCGAGAGGAATGTGTCTACACCATAAGGTCCCCCTGGTGTGAGATGTTGAGACAAGTGAGATCACAGGAAACCGATTTCATTCAAGCTCTGCCGGTACACTGGGAGATATACAAAGGGCAGATCTTCATCCAAAGCCTCCTAGGAAAGGACATTATTTAGAAGATAACTGAAAATATGTTGACTTTTGTTAAATAATAGAAAGCGAGAGATTGGCACAAAGGTAAGAGTCATAGAAAAGCATGAGATCCAGATGAGCTTCCATTAAGACTGAATGACGTGAGTTAGGGAGCAGGTTGGAAACCTGTGACTAACGAGATTCAAAGGAAGGAGAGGAACTGAGAAGAGAGGTGTTGAAAAGTGATATGTGAGATTTGTGTATTACCCTGAAGTGATTTTAATAATCGAGTGACACCCTTTTAACTTTAGCTACTGCGATGGTTTCCATGAAATTCATTCCCCCAAGGTTCATGCATTTCAACATTTAACCCCCACTTGATGACTCTCTAGTGATGTCATAGGCTCCTCAGCAAGTGGAGCCTTACTGTTGGAATGGCATCAGTGGTGGTGGACTTTGAGCATTTATAGTCTTGTCCCATTTCTGTTTTTGACAGCTCTCTGCTTGGTGATGGCTTAGCCTCCTATTCCGGCAGACTGTTGGCATGTCCTTCCAGGCATTATGGACATTTCCTCTTGAACTGCCTACTAAACTAATCTCTTCAATAAGTCAAGGTGTTTTACCAAGCAACAAAACTAACTAATATAGCTATTAAATAAATATATGGACAAAGGTGTAATAAGACTAAAAGAAGGACTGTGGAATAACCTAATAAAAAAAGAACTATGGCATCAGAGGCAAAGGAAAGGCTCTGTTTTGCACGTCTGAATTATTTGTAGTACCTTTCAAACCCTGGAAACTTAAGGGTAAAAATGTATTTATAGAAAATGTGCTATAGTAAGTCATGTTTTGTTTTGATTGTTACAAAAGACTCCAAGGGACAGTGACTTTAGGAAGACAGGCAATTCTATTAGAGTGAAATTACATTTTTTTTTATTTATTGAAAGAATTTTTTCATGCAATATAGTCTGATCATGGTTCCCCTCCCCCAACTCTTCTCAGATACTTCCACCTCCCCACCCACCCACTTTCATGCCTTTTCTTTCTTTCTCTCTCTCTTTTGAAAGCAAACAGGCAACACACACACACAGAGACACACACACAGAGACACACACACAGAGACACACACACACACATACACACACACACACACACACACACACACACACACACACACAGTGCTGGAATACTGATGTCCTGTCCCAAGCTGCTCCTGCCTCGTGAGTCAATCTACAACATCCAAGACCATGAGGGAGAGAAAAGAACAAGGCATATGTGCCCCTCATGTCTTAAGCTAGCCCTGAGGCCACGCTCTAAGGACTGGTACCTCAAAGTCATAGGTGGAACACTAACCTATTACACATGTACATATGCAATAAAAACAAAATTGAAAACCATAAAATACCCAAGAAAAAAAAGATACCCAAGAAAAATAATATGAGACAAAAAGTCTACAAAAGTACCATTTGATTTGTATTGTGTTGGTTATCAAACTCTAGGCATGGAGTCTCCTTAAGTATGTTAAATATATCCAGTGAAACTCCATTATAGAAAACTATTTCTCTCTGTAGCTTTGCGCCTTTCCTGGAACTCACTTGGTAGCCCAGGCTGGCCTTGAACTCACAGAGATCCGCCTGCCTCTGCCTCCCGAGTGATGGGATAAAAGGCGTGTGCCACCACCGCCCCGCATAATTCTTCCTTTTTTAAGTAGGTGTCAATTACAGATAGATTCTTGGTTAGGGATGGGAGCTCATGTCCACTTGCCTATATCAGTGCTGGAATTCCATCTGACTTGATGCTATGTAATTACATATCCAAGATCTTTTCACCTTCTTTCTCATTTGAATGACCTTAGTTCCCAGATGTATAACTTAGTGTTGCTTTTTCAGCATTACATGTTACTTCAGTATTTGTGTTTCAATGAACAAGAGGAAATAATAGAACAAAGATTGCCTTTGTTGTTTATGAGCACTCACGCAAAACTAAAAGCTGCATATAGTTCTATTTTTATTTTCTGGGCCAATTAATACTTGATAACAAGATCATACTTACCTATGAAAGTGTATGTGTCCACAAATGTCTCATACTTTTTAGCATTCTATGTAGTACTTATATATAGTGTTATATTTAATATTTAGAAATAAGAGACAATTAATTGACTATCTCTGATGCATTTCACTAGCTCAGGGGATAAAGCCAGACTTTCTTTGGACCTCTTGCTCCCAAATAATGATACAGAGACTTCTTATTAAATATGACACCTTGGCTTTAGCTTAGGTTTGTTCCCAACTAGCTCTTAAAACTCAAATTAACCCATTGATATTAATCTGCATTCTGCCATCTGGCTCTTTATCTCTCCTCCATATTATAGGTCCAGCTTCCTCTGCATCTTGCTGGCAAATCCCCACCTCTCAGATTCTTCCCCCAAGTTCCTCTCTCTCCTGAGGGGTCCCGGCTATCCACTCCTGACAAGCTATTGGACATTCAGCTCTTTATTAAACCAATCAGAAAGTGCTCTAGGCAGCTGAGGAAGGACACACACATCTTTACACAGTGTGATCAAATATCCCAAACATTTCCCCTTTTATGACTAAATAAAAATGAAAGGTTTGAACTCTAACACAGTAAAACTATATACAATTATAAGGTAAGAATTACATCCATGCCAGGCAGTGGTGGCGCAGGCCTTTAATTCCAGCACTCGGGAAGCAGAGCCAGGCAGATCTTTGTGAGTTTGAGGCCAGCCTGGTCTACAGAGAGAGAGATCCAGGAAAGGCGCAAAGCTACATAGAGAAACCCTGTCTCAGAAAAAAAAAAAAAAAAAAAAAGAATTACATTCACAATGTCAAGTCCATTTGTATTTGGCAACTTCAGAAAAAGTACTCTATTATCTATCATATTTTGGTGAGTCTAAGTTTTATACCTAAACCACTTTATATCATAAGTTGTATTACTAGCCTAAAAATATCCTTTTAGACATTAAAACATTTTCTAAAATAAATAACTTGAGCATTTATGTCTCTCAACCTTCATAAACTTTACATCTCTTTTGTGAAGTTTTTTTCTGAATTTGATAACAACAAACATGGTAAAACTGTAACTGTTCAACCCCATTAGAGACCTGAGAAAGATGAAGTATTACCTGAGTAAACAAGAAGTACAGAACAGGAAACTTCTAAAACTGTAGAAAGAACAAAGACAGCTGCTGTCTGTACAGTCACCCAAGGTTCCTCTGCAGTGTTGGAGCATCCATCCAGTCTACAGGCCTAGAATATCTGATAGACTTTTTTGTGAAGCAGAAATTTTGAAGGACTGGCCTACCTTGTTCTGACAAAGAATGGCAGGTGACTTCCTTTGTGTCTAATGGTCTGAATTGGACAGCATACTGTCAGCAATTGAGGCAAGAACAGTTTCTTGCCCAGTGACTACCTTTCCCTCATTGAAAGCAAACTCTATATGTATGTTTTATGAAGCCCATCATCTTTTCTGAAATAGATTGTTGCTGCCAGGAGCAGACATATCTCACTGTCATGAAAAGCCTTATGTTATTAAAACATTTTAAATGCCATATTCTGTAGATATCTGAAATGTTTCAAGACCATCTATCTATCTAAAATAAAGCTCTGTCTAACCTTGAAAACATATCTAACATGATTATAAATTTGATTTTTGTAGATGATTAACTACTAACCTGAATTTCTTAATTATCTTGAACAGTTTATAATAATGGCTTCAAGGACAAGAACTTAATGTTACATTTTTAAATGAGCTATATAGGTATAATACCTTAAACAAGAGTAGAAACATAATACAGTATGTTATAACAAAAATAACCTTAAATTTGTAACAATATACAAAGTCCATATCAATGTAAATTATTTGAGACTAGTAGTTTACTTTTGAGTTTAAAAGTAGATTCGATAATCTACTCATTTATCCTATCATTCCTATATCCTCCCTTTTTTTTCTTTTCAGAAAGAAATCACTGAATCTGATCTCTTTTGCTTAGATGTTTTTCCTTGACCATGATCAATAACTACTTGCAAACAGCCTCCCTAAATGGTAACAAACATCCATAACCTATCCCACTTCTTGGAAATGTTCACATTGTGTTCTTAAGTTTACTTCCTGTTGTTTGGGGGGTGGCAGCATTTTTAGGGGACCATGAGAAGTCCTGAGAAGGCAGCTCTATCATTTGTTGTCCAGTCTCTGTATGATGGAAAAGTGTAGGACTTAACTGTTGTCCTGGCTTGAGTAGTCTGTGAGGTGGGACCATCCTAGTTTGAAGTTGTTCTAGATGCAGATTTTTGAGGAAATTGCAACAGAGCCATTCTGAGAGGCTGGAACACCCGGGCTACTTGTCTTATCTTCATTGGTGTCTGGTCCTTTTGTTATGAAAGCACACAAACATTTAAAGATAACATACACATCTGTATTCATAAAGGTTCTGAATGTGTGGTGTGCACAAATCAGCTAAAGATGATTCTGTGTTTGAGAACGTAAAAGATATCTATCAACTTTATAAATATGTTTAGAGTGCATATAAATCTACAACCATGACATATGAAAGGATGGCATGTAATAATAAGTCCTAAGGTCCCTGAAGCCAAAAAAACTTATCCTATCTCATCTAGTCTCAGAACTATTCCCGTGTAGAGGGATCAGCATATACATCGCCTGTCTTGTAGTTTTTTCTCGTTTCTCCCTTTATTTCTGATTTTCAGGAGGTTTCCCCAGATCAAATCTGATCATTATTAATTTGGAAGTAATCCATAGCTTTTGTTTCCTGTGGAAACAAAGGCATAGTCTCTCCCCCAAAGCAATACATTTCTTGACTTCCATTCTTAAGTTAAATCATTCTTTTTTTCCCCCAGGGGGACAACAATGATACTTTTATTATCAGTTTAATGACTCTTCCATTGTATTTTGATTCTTAAGGATACAAATATATTGAAGTGCTCTATACAGAAAAAGTAGGAGAAATAGAGCTAGAACTAGAGATGACAGATAGACTAAACATCAGAGAAACAAAAATGCTTACACAGTATGTCAATCTGTTTTCTTTCAGTGCTTTGCATAAATCTTAATAGTTATATGCTTCTGATGTCTATCTGTGACCTACAAATAGCTCTCATTTGTAACTTTGCAAAGTAAGATCCAGAAAGTGTAATGAATGACCCCACCACCATGCCCGGGGAGCTAAATCATTCTTAAAATATATAGGCTGGTTTAATTCAGCAGCTCTTTCTACAATCCAATGTTTCTCAGTAGCTGTTGCTTTTTGCTAATCAGCATTAAAAATTTAAAGTTAATAAAGCACTGGATGGGATCCAGACACACTGTGTATTTTTCATCTTTATGTTACTTGTTCTTTTTATACTTCTTTACTCTCTCTTTAAAGACTTTATTACATTATGTTTAAACTATGTGTATACCCATTTTCTTTCTTTCTTTAGCATCTGTGCACATTTCCAGCATATTGCACATGTTTAGTGGTGTTTCCAGTCTGGACCTGGCTTTCTGAGCACCATGGCTCTGAGAAAATGTTCTTTTTTCCCTTTTGTGAGATCTGAGGCTCTCACCTGTGGACATCAGCTAGAAGATGCTCCTATCTGCCCCAGCTCTAGGAAGTTGCTGCTGCCAGCATTCCTATCTAGTCTCAGGTGGAGTAGCATGCCAGCTGCACATAGGTCATATGCTTGTATATACAGACCTCCACATTTGAACACCAAATACGGTTGAACTTTCTTTGTACCACAAGCTTCCAAATAATGACAAAGAAACTTCTTATTAAGAATGAAAGCTAGGCCTTAGCTTAGATTTGTTACCAACTAGCTCTTAAAACTTAAATTAACCCATTTATATTAATCTACATCCTGCCATGTTGCTCGTTATCTCTCCTCCATTCTGTAGATCCAACTTACTCACTGGCAAATTCCTGCTTCTCAGATTCTTCCACTGAGTTCCTCTCACTTCCCAGAAGTCCTGCCTATCTTCTTCTGCCTAGCCATTGACCATTCAGCTCTTTATTAAACCAATCAGAAAGTGCCTTAGGCAGATGAGGAAGGGCAAGCATATCTTCACACAGTGTGAAAAATATACTACAACAAGGGGATTTGATGTCTTATAAAAATTCAGTACTTTCATGTAAGCATCCAGACACGCAGATCCAGAAGTCAGAAAAGAGATACAAGATGAACATAACATATGTCATGATTCAAGATACATGAAATAAAGATATTTTGAAAGTATCATGTAGAATAAGGTTTTGATAAAGCCAGAGAAACATCTACTGACCAGTGTGATTAAACTTTCTGTTCACTTCCAGATCACTGCTTTCTATTGGATCACTCAGTCTAGATTTTCCTTTTCAAAAATTTTGTCCAATTTGTTGAGGACAAATTTTCCAGAACTTTCACTTCTTTTAATATCCTTTAATTAAATTTCTGTGATAGTGTGTATATTAACGTACCACTAAAATGCTGACACTTAAATATATTTCCCCTTTGTTTGAGCCTTCTCTTAAGAAGATAAGTATCATCTACCTAAGCTATATCTTATGTCTCTCATCTCTTTCTAAAGTTTAATATGAAAATTTATGCCTTGCACAACATCATCTTCATTTGTCTCAGCATACAGCATCATTCTCTGTATTGTCTGTGGACCCTAGACAATTCTTTATTTTCTTTGTTCTTCAAATAATTTGAATAGTTTCTCAGATACTAATTTCTGTATTATATGAAAATGGTGACATTTCCTGGGGGTGGAGGGATATAACTTTTAGTTTTCTGTGTTGAGTATAAAGCATGTAATAATACTCAACACAATCAATTAAGAGATAAAAGTGATACCAACACTAAAAAGTGATACCATCCATGTGCAACAGAGGAAGAGTTGATATCTGGAAACATAGGATTTTAGTGGCAGGAATGATATAACTCAATCTCTAATGAATGGGCATTTTAAACACTCTATTACTGTTGCACAGATATGGAGAATATTATGTTTCATTCTGTAGCAATTTGGCTCATGTAAGGAGATGGATCTTGGTATTATTGAACAAGGCGGGTGTGCCCCTCTTATACCTTGAGTGAAATCTCTGCCCATACTGTTTCACTGTGCATGAATGTAAATTTACTTTGCATTGTTTTATTTTTCAACAGGCTCCATCAAATATTAATGACTATATAAAAGCCTAGGAAGAAATCCAAAAGATAAGAATTCATCTTTTGCTTGAAAAGCTTTCTATCTGAATAGAAAACAAAGCATGCAGATATGAGGTAAACACTGTTGATTGGAAAGAATACACAAATTAAGTGAGGTACCAGATTGATGCAAGGAGTCATTTTGCAGTATAAGGAAAAATATACAAAATAAGAAGACAGCATCTAAACTTTAACACTTTTACATTCAAGGCATTGAAAAGGGGTATAATAGGAGGAATGGTCAGTAGATAAAGACATGAAATTGAACATCAGTATGAGAATGACTATATTAATGCAAGGGAATAAGACTAATCTTTAAAAAAACATTTTAAAATAGCATTTCTTATGAATTTAATAATTTTCCTTTTGAAATCAATAACCATGTCTTCATTCCAGAAGGAAAAATATTATATTTCTTGTCTTATAAGGATTTCGTAAAAAAAAATATTCTCAATCTATAGTTTTTCATAAGCATATCTTTTATGTGTGAATTAATATTATGATGCTGCTGCATAATTTGTAATTGAAGTAAGGTAATGAATTGTATTTTAGTGGCCTGATTATATCATATATTAGAAAAAAAGTCATGACACTTGAAATACAGCTGGTGCATATCAAAAATAGTTATATAAGGGACAAAGAAAGATAATAAGAACTTTTTAAATCGAAAAATAAGATAGCGTCAGGAAATTTTCATTATTCATTCTTTTTTTATGATTGCAAAATCAGCTACTCATGTGGAATGCCTATTAACATTGGCAGGTGTTCTGCATAAGTATCTGAAGGGAGACTATAGTCTACTGAGTGCAAGTATAATACTTCAACTGATAAGCCCAAGTGGAACTTCTTACTGTATTCAAAGAGATTTATCAAAATTAATTAGAAATTTCATGAAAAGCCATCAAATTCCAAAAGACTATTTTCTTTTGCCACAGTTTAAACCAAATCACATGTACATTTACTATTTTATTAGCATGTACCACTAATTAGTAAGAAGTAATATAATTTTATTCCTATTTGGCCATAAAGTTCTCTGGAGGTAATATCATATGAATATTACTCAGTCTTTGGAGACCAAAGCTTTCCCTGTTTCTATGACACATGCTCTAAATTCTCATCAGACTCCAAAACCTAATGTTTTAATTTGAATCCTAACCATTTTTAAAGTGTAGTGTTAGCCCTAGGGTGGGACAATGACTTCTCAATTGCATACACCCACTGTTATATCTGGTAAGGCACTAACTAAATTTGCTAAAAACAAGTGGATATATTAAAGAACAAAAATTGGAGAAGATTTTAGGTTAGTGAGGCTACTGAATTAGTCACTTTCTCTCTTATATAATTAAACCCATTTTCCTTCATAATTTGTTAGCATATTTCATATATTTGTTCTATTTTGTTCTTATATTGTTATGGGTTAAAATATACATTGGATACCTAATAGATGAAAAATACTTTCATAGGATCTTGAGGCTAATAAAATAAGAATTAAACATAAGTTCTAAAAGCTTAAAAATAGAAGAGAAAAGAATATATGAATGGATAATTCTGTCTTGGGATATTTTTAAGAAATATGACAGATAAAGAAAATCTCTTCTTTGGTTGTAGATTTTACATACCTAAACATATATAAAAATATAAATTCCTGGCTTTATCTTCCCTAGCACAAAATATGTTACTAATTTAAAAGCAATGTTGTACTTTTTATCTGCCATTTAATACTTGTTCATTGTGCTTTTATCTAGAACATATATTGCTAGAAATATGTAATAATGGTTATGTTTAAGTTTGAGCATCATAGAACAGATTAGGTAACTCCTTTAAACTTCCTGGTATTTTGCTTAGTGTTTATAAAGTTAGATTCCCCCTCCTCTCCACCCCGCCACCCCCAAATAAGCCTGCTTTTCTCTGGCCATATCTCCTGAGCTCCTGTGTCTTAGTGCTAACTTATTTTTACCTGAAGGGAAGGATTGAGCTGCTCTGTTAATGATAAAACAACTATGATTATTTTGCATTTTTAAAATGTGCATACAAATCTTTTAATCTCTGCCTATGCCCATCAGAACAATTCCCTTCCAATGTAATTATATTCAAAATGCAAGTGAGATAATAAGTATCTCAGAATTTAACTTGATAAATATTCATTTGCCTTATAGGAAAAAGCAAGGAACATTCTCATATAATTAGCTGCATATTTTTAAACCACATTTTTATTGAGTTTTTTTTTAGGTATATTTTATGTATGCAAATCTGCTAATTTATAAGGTAAGAGAGGTGAGGAGGATGGAGAAAGTGAGGAATGAGAAATATCCATTCCCATCCTGCCCTCCTTTCTGGGGAATAAGTTTCCTAATTATAAGAGAGCAATCATTTCTCCCAGCTCAGTGTTTTTGTCTTATTGAACCTAAGCCAGTCAGAGCCTTTAATTATAAACCCAGACTTACCTTTCTTAGTTGCTATAACAATCCTTGCCTTCAAAACAAATATATCTACACAGAGAAATTAAGAAAATGGTGAGGAGAAAGTCCTTTACTATTGGGGTGTGATATGGAGAAGTAGAGCTTTGACACAACATTGAGATCTCCCAAATCAGAGCAGACACACATTCATTCACAGACAGACTAAGTCATGTATACATCATCAGACCTAACACATAGCCACTAAAATGCGGATTTGTTCTTCTTTCCCTTTAACTGAGGCACACAATAGCATCAGCATTTTAAATTTGGCAACCCATTGGAGTTTATACCTGCACATGTCACTAAAGGTACCACCCAGTGCGCTCCTGTGATGTCCATGGGCCCTTTGCCAACCTAGGTGCCAAAGAACACACCCCAGGCCTAGCAACTGATTCTAAATCCAATACTCTGCAATATGTGTCTCTTGGAGAATCCGGTTTGGAGGTTTCCCATGAGAGAACTGCTTTCCCAAAAATCACATCTACCTCTAATCAATTCTGATGAAATTATGCACAAATAGTTTTGGGAGGAGGAAATGATTCATTTCCTTTCTGATCTCTGTATTGCCACCTTCCATGAACTTTGTAATTGACTCCAATCAGCATCCTACTTTCCTTTATCACTGGTCCTCAGGTTTTATTTTCCTTTCACTTACTATGCATGGCTCAGGACATTCTCTCCACCAACAAAATCTGATCAGAGCTATCACATGATAAATCAAGAGATGTGACACACAGTGGTATTATGATTCTATTTATGCCCAGATAATATTTTAATAACTGAATTGGTTACTTAAAACATGAATTAGTAAAAATGATTCATGAATATTTAATTAGTTTTAGTACTATAATTATGATTTTAAAAATGTGTATTATAAGGAAAGGTATTTAAATGAAGTTCTTTTTATTTGGAAAGACTTTTGTTTCCAGGTCTCACTATTCGCTATGTAAACTTAAATGCCTTTCATCTTCCATGGACAGAAAACAAATGGCAAAAAAAGAGATCCAGTCCTCTGTGATAATGTGTGTGATATTGGAGGATGGAATTCTCAGATTTCAAATTTAGAGACAGCTGTCTTTTTCTTTTACTGGGAAAGCCCTTAGAAGCATTGTTTGCAACCACAGGGAGAGGGGGAGGATTTCATTCCATGTATTTTCTTCTTGCAGAACTGAAAGAAGCATGTTTTACCATCTACCCAGAAGACTCCACACTCCAACTTAAGAATTTTCTGCTCTTTCGTTCCTCTGCTTTCTGTCCTGGGCAGCTTCTCCCCAGATTCTCAAGTTTCTGTGCCTTAGACAGAGCCATGGGACACTAATGAGACTGTGTAGGATGCAGCACTTCAGGTAGGCTCAGATAAACAGACATGTTTTTCAGACCACAAACTCTAGTAGAGTTAACAGTGAAACTGAACAGACAAGTCAAAGCACCAGGCTACAGGGTGAGAGAGAACTCACTTGAAGGAGAAGAGTGCCTTTCTGCCACTGGAATCTGCTTCTTTGTCTTTGACCTTTTTCTCAGTCCACACTGAGTGACATCTCTTTGTTGCTGTGTAAAAGTGGCTCCTGAGTGGGTCAGGTGAGTTCCAGGAGCAAAGCACAGCTTTTCTTCCTCTACGAATCACCCAGGTGCCATCATGGGGACTCTGAGATGGCTTTTGTGACAAGATTTATTATCATCGTTTATGTTAAAAGTTGTTTTCAAATGCTTTGCCTGGAAAACACAAGCTAAATGTCAAAGCAGAAGTTCAATAGAAGGCATTTCTTTTTTACAATTCAAACCTTTTCAAAAGTATTTATATTTCTCACAGGAAATTTTTAAATGATTAGCTTTTAAACACTTTTAATATTCATTTCAGAGAAAGTTTACAAGCAGCAGAGCACAGAGAATAAAATCATTACAGTTTTACTGACTTGTAATGAGCATTCATGGGTTTTTATCGTTAAGTTTTTCTTAATTTAAATAAACACATTAAAACTTCTATATCATATAGGGCTTGTAATAATAAGTCTTGAAGAGTGTAAGAACTTTGAAAACTATTAAATGAGGCATTAATTATAACAATATTGGGAGGATTTCTTAATAAGACATTTTACCTAGAAGGGAGTCTACTAGCACTGATAATCGTCTCTGGCTCTGCAGTTTTGTGAGCTACTTTATTCGAAGATAAAATGTACACATCCATTTTCATCGTTATGATAAGGCTATGCAAAAGTGTATTAAGTAATCCTTATATCACTGCATTAATACCAAGCTGAAGCAGCCTTTAATCAGCTGCACTTGCCAGCGATTTTGACTCTTTTTCTGCTTCCCTCCCCCACACCACCCCCACTTCTTTTTTTCTGAGACAGAGTTTCTCTGTGTAGTTTTGGTGCCTGTCCTCGATCTCGCTCTGTAGACCATTCTGGCCACAAACTCAAAGAAAGGCATCACTCTTTGGGTGGAAAGGTGAATCTTTAAAACTGAGCGACTCCCGAAGAGTATGCTTGACTTTGGCATGAGGAGCTTTGTATGCTTGTTGAGAAGTTGAGAAATCAAACAAAAGATAAATGAGAATCTCTTGGGCTGGTGGTAGGGATGGCCCCTGTGTGAGCTTCTTATTGCATGCAGCCAGGGGCTGTCCTTGAGCTCTATTGTCATTGGTTTTTTTTTCAATGCATGTGTCCAAATATTAATGAAAGTTGTCAGGAACAAGAAATCATCATTCTTGTGCATTCCTCTAGAAGATGTGGCCATAGTAACTTGCCCAGCGTTGGTCCTCCTCCTTAGCACATCCTTTGTGATCACAGGTAAGATTGCCAGTTGAGTATCTCTCTTCCCTGGAAGGACACAAACTACCCTCGTGTCCTCCAGATCTCTGCACAACCACAATCTCCACTTCAAGACCTTCCCAACACCCGGGGGGGGGTGTGGCCTCCTTTTGCTATGTCATATCCAATCAACTGTCCATATTATTCACACAAATCTGTTTGACTGCATTAAATTAGTCTATAATAATGAACCCTTTTTAAAAAAATAAATTTGTGTTTCTCATTGCCGCATACAATTAGACAAAGCTCTTTCAAAAACAACAAAACCAGTGAAATAGTGAGTGAGTACGTAAATGATATTTTTGCATACGTCTGTGTATGGTACTGTGTGTGGGGTTGAACTCAGTCCTCACACTTGCCAAATGTGTGCTCTTCCACTGATCTACATCCTCAGCACCACGTAAATTTTATTTTGAGACATAACTGTGCTGCTCAGACTGGCCTGGACCTAGCTATGTAACCTAGACTGGCTACAAACTCATAATCTTCCTGCCTAGTAAACTGGGTTTTATGTTTTTAAGAGATAAAATGAATAAAAGTATCACAAAAATGTTCAATATAAAATGCCCCTTCTTTGGCTGGAAATATGTCTCAACAGTTAAGAATACTTGTTGTTTGTGCAGAGGACCCAAGTTGTTTTCCCAGCACCCATGTCTGTCAGAGCTTAAAACTGCCTCATATTCCAGGGATATAACACCCCATTCTGTTCTCCTTGACCACCCAAATACAGGTGGCATACATTAACATGTAGATTTTTTTTTTTAACTTTTCCTTTTTCAGTAAAATTGAGATTAATCAAAGAACCAGCAATGGTATTTGCCATATTCCCTTCTTATAGGTCATATGAAATTTCAGAAAATCTACCCCATTTCATTAATTGTCACTTAGAGACCAACACACATATTTGTACTCAGTTACCTAGAGATAATGGTGCTTCGAATGCAAAACTTCCAGTATTTATTGAATTTAGTTATTGTGTGTTTTCCCCTTTAATTGCTTATTACCAGTTTATTAAAGAAAAGAAGTGTTTACTTCACCCTAAAGCTTTAAAATTTACTGGTATAGCAAGAATTTAATATCAGATAAATAAAAAAAAAAAAAAACGAAAATAACCAACAACTATGGGGAAGAAAGTCTAACATGAAGTGAATGGCTTAACCGTCTAGCTCCCATGCTGAGCACTTTGCATTTATACCTTCCCCAATCCCCACAAATGCTCACTAGTGTTTTTAATCTTCTTATTACACAATGTAATAAATTGAGGTTGATGGAGAGTATGTGACGTCCCTTAAAATTACAAAATGCACAAGAGGGAAATTGATAGTTAAATCCCTGCTAGCTCACTGAGAGCTACATTAGGCGGTTAATATGCATGAATTCATTGCGTGTGCCCATCCTCTCTAGGATGCAGATGTGTGGCAGACAGAAGTGAGAATACAGGGAGATTCATTAATTTGTCCAAATAAAGAGATGGTCTGCTTCAGGTCCAAGTTTCTTTCTCTAGCGCAGCTATAGCTTTGTGAATTGGCTGAGATTCAAGAGAAAACAGACTTCCTTAACTGTGTCATGCAAAAGTTTCTAAACTTACCCCACAGGAATTTCCCCACTGTGTCCTGATGTGACACAGAGGCTATCAAAATGTCAGCAGGAAGTCCACTCCCCGCCTTCCAGCCACTGTAAAATGTCTGGAGGTGTGAAGACACTGTCCCCGGAGCCTGGACTTTGTTTCCTTTTCACAAGGGGGATGTCCAGAAATCACAATTTCATTTCTAACCTGCAGAGGAAAGGGAAATCCACACCCTTGACCCAGATGCAGTCTTACTATTCATCACACTAGATTTGTATTGACTTTTTCAAGTGAAAATTGCATACTTTAGGGAACATTATTTTTAGAATCATGTATTATAAATGTGTAACTGACCTCAGGTAGATGTTCAAAGCCTTTGTGAATTAGTAATAGTCCATGAAGTTAATGTGTCTCTGGGCAGCAGTAAATAATTCATGCTTTGTTTTAATAGTTCTCATTTTAACATGAATATTCATACAGTATAGGATGAGAAAAAAGAATCTGTTAGAATTACCGAAACACCTGGGAAATGGACGTATGATTGTTATTAGATCGAGGAAGTAAAACATTAATCTAGATTATTTAAAAGAATTATAGAGGTTAAAATTTAAATGAAATCATCAATCCTGTAAATCTGAAGATATGTTTCTGTCAGTAGATGGTAGCTTCTTCCATAAATGTTATCACCCGTAATTTCCAACGAAATAAGGAACTTATGAAGTTATTTTAAAAGAATCTTATTGGCTGGGGGGTGGTGGCACACACCTTTAATCCCAGCACTCGGGAGGCAGAGCCAGGCAGATCTCTGTGAATTCGAGGTTAGCCTGGTCTACAGAGTGAGATCCAGGACAGGCACTGAAACTACACTGAGAAACCCTGTCTCGAAGAAAAAAAAAAAAAGAGAGAGAGAGAGAGAGAGAGAGAGAGAGAGAGAAGAAGAAGAAGAAAAGAGAATCTGATTTACCTATTGAAAATAATTTTAACAAATGAAATGTTATAAGAATATCATTTGAGATTGAACTCTATAAAAGGTAATTTATAATATGGAAAATTATTTGCATGTAGTTGCACGCAAATTTATACACTGTAAACACATACAAACACAAAGCATGGAACTCACTGGTCATCACAAAAACTTGAACCTATTGAACAAAATTGTGTGTGATTTGGTCATAAATTTATTAAAATTGTCATTATCATTGGATTATATAGATACTGGTTGCTCTTTTCCCCTTTTAGGGCACACTGCTTCAATTCTAAGAACACACATGAATAGCAAACACTAGACTTCCAAAAACTTGTGTATCTGAATGTGTTTCCATGTAAGGTCTTTAAGCAAATCCTGAAAGAGTTTTGTTTCTGCATAAATTATAGACTTATCACAGTGTTCTCCCAAATAGCCAATTTAGTAGTGGGTCTTATGTTCTAAAGTTCTTTTCTTGTAGATTCAAAAAGTTTACTCCTCCCCCTTTTAACTCAAAAAAAAATAAAAATAAAAATAAAAAACCTTCATCTTTCTGTATTTCTCTCTACTTAGCTTCATCAAAATGTTTGGATGTGATCTCTCACACAAAATTTAAATGACATGATGGCATATTAACTTCATAAATCTTCCTTATGAAAGGAACTCAACTGCTGTCATTTTCACTCTGGAGCTCATGCTAACATTATTCCACTTTGATTTTTAGTTATTTGAAAGCTCATTTTCCACTATTGTGTCCTTTTAAAAAATCAAGAACTTTTAAAGATAGAAATATTGTGATGCTAACTTTGGCTTCCTGTTTGTTATTATTGGCATGTCATGAATTATAGAAATACCCTCATGATCTAAATAACTACTAACTAAAGTGGCAATGAATGGTTTCATTTAACCTAGACAAGTCTCAAATAAAACGAAAGAAAACATGGTTGTTGTGAATTTTGGCCTCTTAAAAATGTTATGTGAGAAGGGTATAATTTCCTTGTGTCTAATAGTATAATTGCCAGGCAAAATTAAGTCATTTTACATAGCAAGAGATATTTTGAATTTTCTTAAAATGAGACAAATGACTTTACCAAGCATGGCTGTGTGATGACCTTCTGTTCTGAGCATCAAAACGTAGTATTCATGTTAAGCAATCATCTGAAACTAATCTGAACATCTACTCGTTAGAGTACACAATGTTTGTGCTCTTTTTACATATCACTTTGAAACTTATTTCGGAGAGACTTCTTGAAACATTTAAAATCAGCAGAGACTGAAAAGAAAACTAGCAACCAGAGATGGGTTCCAATGCAGTCTACCTGAGAGCTTATTGTCCTCTGGATATCTGTGCTTTGAAGAAATTTTCCTTCCTATTATATATACAAAGGTTTGTTTTATTTAGTTTAGATGTAATTATATATAGAGATATAGATATAGATATATACCATTCTAAGTTTTCATTTCTACTCTAGATTTTGTAAACTCAGCAGCTTACATGTGTCTAATCTGCAGCATCTGCCTCCTTGGGCATCTGGCCAGTGTTCAGCTGATTTCAATATATTAAGTTCTCCGAGGTTCACTACTCCTCACTTGGAAATATGGGAAGGAAAATTCCAGGCAAGCTGAAATTCTCTAGAAAAAAGTACAGATTCAGAACTTCTTGAATAGGGCATGGATTAAATAAAGGACAATGCACAAATGCATTAATTAGTCAAGATTTAATAATCTAGGCAGAAAGTAGAATAAATAAGGTAAAGATATATTGACCATTCAGTGTGTCTCTGTAAGTGCTCCTTGACAGTTCATTGAAAAAAAAATAGTTAAATGAATGCCTCCACTACACGGTTTGTAAAAATATATTTCATTAGTGAGACATTGAGAAACAAGAAGCATCTCTAAGAATTCTACATACTCTTGAAATTTTCTTTTCAATGTCTTAGTTTTGAGACATGTCATGAATAAGAACTAGAAAGGCCACATATCTGGGTGTTCATCTCCCCAAGTCCTGGTTCTTCAACTATTTTTCCTCCACTGAGGAATTTGGAGGCCTTTCTTTCTCTAAAAAAATAAGACACTTTCTATAATGCCTCAGAGTCTGGCCAAGAATGATGAGAAAGTCCTTATTCTTCCATCAAGAAAGCTTTGTTTCATTTTTCCTTTCACCTGGGCCACTAGCCTGGGATTTGTAAAAATGAGGGTATTTTGATCTCTTGTATTTGACATTTTTTAAAAAATAAATAAATAAATAAATCAGACAGAAAGCTCTAAGGTGGGGAAAAGAAATAACACATGGATGAATATATCTAATATCTAGATATATGCATACAGTTTTGTTCATATTGTACTCATGCAGTATATGAAAACAAGAAACTTGGTTATGTGCAAATGTAGTAGCTTCTAATTAGAATATTTACAGTAGGATCCATATAGTCAAATAATTTAAGTTATAAACCTGCAAGTTGGACAACAGAAAAAAATCTAGTCAATGTCTTTTACATTTATTATTTATTTATTTACTTACTTATTTACTTATTTATTTATTGGTTTTTAGAGACAGGGTTTCTCTGTGTAGTTTTGCTCCATTCTTGGATCTCTCTCTGTAGACCAGGCTGGTCTCGAACTCACAAAGAGGGATAGCTCAGCTATTAAAGGCTAGGCTCACAACCAAAAATACATATATATTTATTAACAAGTCAATTTCACAAAAGTGACTATTTTTGGGGACATGGACTTATTATTGTACTCTAGGATCATCTTATTCCTGACCTTCCTAACTGACATAGAGGTGCTGGGATTATATTTGTGCACCACAATATCCAGCAGCTATTATTTCTGACTTTATTTTGAGGAAAATATGAGATATTTATTTGCACGGATCATTTCTGTAAAATAATACATATAGGAGAACTGTTAACTTATAGTTACCAAGAGATCGCTGCTCTCTTAGGGAAAAATTATATTGAACTAGATTCTAGTTTCTATTATAAAGATTTCTAAATTAAATTTCTCCATTGATTTAATTTTTAGGCTTAAAGCGAAGCAAGGTCACTGACAAGATCAAATTCCTTGGTGGCTGGAAATTGTCCTTCTACATTTCTAAAGCCCTGTGTATAGACTGGACATTCACATGTGGATAATTTAGAGCAAACATTCATTATATGTTTGATCTTCTAAAAGCCTAATTATATAAAGAAAAATAAAACAAGAACAAATTAGTAGCCCAAATTGACAAATATCTCCTCTGTCTTTGGCACATTGATTTCCCATGGGAATGTCCAGAGTTGATGTGCCTAGTTATGAGGTAGAATGCTCTACTATGAAGAGATGTAGACTAGCTGACTTTCATTAACCAATAGATGTTAGGAATTCTCAGAAAGTCAGCTAGTCTACATCTCTTCACAGTACAGCATTCTACCTCATAACTAGGCACATCAACTCTGTGATCTTGTCTTTAGTCTTCTCTTTTAGGTTAATATATATTTCTAATTTAATTTTTCATAAAATGGCCTGCATAAATCTCACTATTATTTTTGTTTGTCAAAATTATAAATTCTGAATGGGTGGGTTATAGGTTCGATAGTCTTTGCTGTTGGACCATTTTGTGTTTTCATTTATTCTCATACTTAAAGGTCTGCTAGGTACCCTTTTAAAGACTCATCTCTAATTCTACTGTGCTCTAAATAGTGATCATCATTCCTTCTAGCACTATTAAATACTTTTAGAATTTCTCTACTAGCAAACATCCAAAAACTTTGATCATCCTTTTAATGAGGATTAATCTGATTATATGATGCCTGATCTATGCAGATTTGTAGTCCATCACGCACTCTAATCATTAAGAAATGTGAGATATTTATGGAATAATTAAAATAAAACTATTTTAACATGAAATATAAATAGTCAAATTAGATGTGTTAGACAGAATATATCTAATGTGTCAATATGAAATAAAAGTATCTTATAAAACTCTCATGAATGATTTATCAGGGTTACAGATTGTTCACCTGCTTACGTGTAAAACTGAATATAAATATAATAAAAGTCACGTTCTCTTTGCCTATTATGTAAATCCCATTGTTCTGGACTCCTTCTTTCAAATACTTAGAAACTGAGTCCTATATTAACTCACTTAAATAAAATTTCCAATCTCTTCTATGAGACAATTTTTAAGACCAAAGGTATTACTGTCTTCATAGTAATAAGGAAGAAAATCATTCATTTCCATTTTTTACCTAAAATAATAGTATGGAAGTTGTTCATGAATTTATAACTTATAGGTGATGAAATAAAGTATTCAAGTAAGCAAGTAGAGGTATTTTATGTTAAATATTTCTTGCGTTATTTTTTTTCATGTTTTAAAGCATAAAACAAAAACAAGGCACACATACACACACATGGTGGGTGAGGGAAGGAGAGAGAGAGAGAGAGATTAAACAATTTATCTGAATGTCAGTTTCAGTCTAATATGATTAAGGAGTAGATTAAATATTCAGCTCTATTAGGAATAGTAAATGCAACATTAGTTTCTATTACCATCCCTTCCTCAACACAGACCCAGCAAAGTTGCCAGTTGCCACAGTGGTGGTTGGCTGGCTTACTGGCTGCTACAGATTAAAAAGAACCACATGAAAGACATGATCTGAAACAACATGATGCAGGATCATTACGTTATCACAAATATTACTTGTTTATTCTGTATATGCACTATGAGAAGGGTTAGTCACATGCATCCATCTATTACATTGGCCATCCCTTGATAGCCAAAGATGCCATTGCCACTGGAGTAATCTCCCCTGTAGGCAGATGCAATCAATCTGACCAAAACAGATAAAAAAAGTTTTAGATAGAAGCAGATTGTTATATAAATCCATCCATGAAGAAATTCTTGACATGAGCCTTAAAATGACCAGCAGAAAGGCTCTGTTCCCTCTAAGTAAACTGTTTATAGCTTATCAAATCCCAGACTTACTAGACTCATCATTCAGCATGAGTAGAAATGTACAATTCTGTCAGTCTGCACAATGATATTTATTCACTGAAAATGGATGGGGTTTCTCAATGTCAATGAGTGAATTCTCCATTGTAAACTTTTTCGTGTCTATTTACTGTCTTTAAAAGTTTTCTTTGGAATTGTATAAGGAAATATTACTTCATAAACTATTATAAAAGCTCATATTAATTTTCTATGACAATTAATTAAGAATTGATGTGTACATATGCTCATACATGGATGAACTCTTAATAGTCCTTTAGATAGATTGCAATCTACATGTGATGTTGTATTGCTCAATTGGTATAAATATACTTACATGTGTTTAAATAATTAGTGGGTGAAATTATTAAAGACCAAACCCAGTGTTCTGAAGACAGACAGAAGCAAGTGGAACAGTTTCAAAAAGGATTTAACACACTACTGAATCTGTCCCATTGACATTTCCTAAGCTGACAATCATTTTACAATACAATTTCTTATATTCTCCTTCTATGTTATGTATTGTCTTAGATCTAGAATTTCAAGACACATACCTCCACAGAACTATAAAATAGTTATCATTAAGCATTATGGGACAGAATCCATGCCACTGACAATTACAGGAAATTACTATGCACCAGATAATTCGAGGTCCTGGAAGGAGAAATTTTTGTATTTATAAATCTTTGTCATCACATCTATATATGTCTGTGTGGGAAGTATATAAATATGCACTTGTGTGAGGGGATCTGTGTATCCTTGTGTATGCATATCCAGGGTGAATACTGGATACCTTTTTCTATTATAGTCCACCTTATTTTTGAGACATGTTCTGTCACAGGATCTGGAGCTCACTGTTTGACTAGACCACCAATTTCCAGAGACCTTCACTTTAGAGCAATTAGGCCCAAAATTCAAGAAGTGAACCATGATAATTTTATAAGTTCTTACACCTCTGTTATTGTAATCAAATATTTTATTCCATTTTATAAAAGTATTTTAGTTTTGTCCTTAATTAGAAATGCAGTTCATTTTGCCCTGAATGGGTATCAAAACAATCTTAGGCAAAAGAGTTAAAAATCAATATTATCAAAATTATTGGCTTAAAAATATTTTGTTCTGGGCCACATTGGCCAGAAAATCAGATAGGCTAACAACAGATATCCACCTCTCCCTCATCTCCTCCAAACCCAATCCCCAACACTTCACCACCAGCTCTGGAGCAGACCACCCACTCCAGCCTCTCTTCCTTTCCTTCTCCAACCCTGAGCAGATCACACAGATCTTCCCCTCCAACCTTCCTTGCCCCAATTTATCCCAGACCATACTCTACCAGGCATTCTGTGAGAACCCACATGCCTTTCCAGCCAGAGAAGCAAGCAGACAAACTGTGGATCTTCACTTCTTCTCCCTTCTCTCCTCCAAATTTAATACTCCATTCTCACACTCAGCTCTGGAGCAGACCACTTGCTGCAGCCTCGCCCCCTCTGTTCTTATCACCAGCAGATCAAGGAGATCTACCCCAACATTCCTACAGCTCCTTCTGTTATCCCAGCCTGAAACTCCATGCAGCATTCCTTGGGAACCCATAGCCAAACCTGCCAGTTAAGCAAGTAGGCCAGCCAGTGAAGCAGGAAGGCAATCTTCAGATCTGCACTCTACCTCTTCTCCCCGATATCTAATCCCCCAGTCTCATCCACAACTCTGTAGCAGATTACCTGCTGAGGCCTCTTCTCACTCTCTGTCCCTACTCCCAAAATACTAAGCAGATCCTGTGGAACTCCCTCCTTACTCCCTCCAGTAGACTCTTTCAACCCATCCCCCAACCCATCCCCATTCCTAAGTGTTAGCTCCCAATACTGGAAAAATATATTTAACCTGGATTTCCTGGTGGCCACACCAGGCAGGATCCAGAAGAATTTCCTACCAGCCACCACACTCTACTAAGAAGTAGACAGGCAACGGAAACTAAAGAACAAAACACTCACTTAAAAAAGACAAGACTATATATATCAGCACAATTATCCAAAACCCGAATCCTAGACTCCAGGTTAAAAACACAAGCAATAATTCGACAGGACAGTATGTCACCACTAAAGCCCAGTAATTATACTACAGAAGGCCCTGAGAAATGCAACATAGGTGAAGTACAGGACAGGAGCCTTAAAACAGCCTTTATGAACTAGATAGCCCAGTGAGATTAGATAAGGCCAAATACCACTGTCCTACAAAAATGACATAGCAATCAAAAGACTCCTATATTTATAGATCAGTGCCTTGCTTAACCATCTTTGGAGAATCTTCATCTTGCTGGAGAGGGGAACAAATACTCACAATAAGCTTTGAGTGAGGAATCTCTAAACCCACTCCTCAGGGCTCAGGAATGTTGAAGAATACGACTTAAAGATGTGTTGTTTTTGCTTATGTTACATTTGTTTAACTCTGTGAAGCTGTGTTACTTTGCCTGTCTAAAACATCCGATGGTCTAGTAAAGTGCTGAATGGCCAATAGCAAGGCAGGAGAAAGGATAGGAGGAGCTGGAAGAAGGTATAATCTTTTGTTTTTTGCTGAAATGTTCTGTAGGTATCTGTTAGGTCCATTTGGTTCCTAGCATCTATTAGCTCCAGTAGTTCTTTCTTTAGTTTTTGTCTGGATGATCTATCTGTCCATTGGTGATAATAGGGTATTGAAGTCTCCAACTATCAGTGTGTGAGGGTTGCTCTACAGTTTAAGCTTTAGTAATGTCTTTTACAGACGTGGGTGTCCTTTTGTTTGTGGTATAGATGTTAAGAACTGAAATGTTATCTTGGTGGTCTTTACTTTAATGACTATGAAATATCATTCCCCATGTCTTTTGATTAATTTTGTTTTGAATTCTATTTTGTTAGATATCAATATGGCTATATCAGCTTGCTTTTTAGGGTCCTTTTGGTTGTAAAATCTTTTTCCAACACTTTACTCTTAGGTAATATATATCTTTGATGTTGAGGTGTGTTTCTTGTATGTAGCAGAAAGATGGATCCTGTTTTAAAATCCATTCTGTTAGCCTGTGTCTTTTTATTGGGGAAGTAAGCCCATTGATACTGAGAGATACTAATAAACAATGGTTGTTAATTCCTGTTATTTTGTTGTTGCTGGCGGTGATGGTGTCTCTCTCTCTCTCTCTCTCTCTCTCTCTCTCTCTCTCTCTCTCTGTGTGTGTGTGTGTGTGTGTGTGTGTGTGTGTGTGTGAGAGAGAGAGAGAGAGAGAGAGAGAGAGAGAGAGAGATATTCCCTTCTTTTGGATTTGCTGGTGTGAGGCGCTATATATTTCCTGTATTTTCTTGGGTGTAGTTAACTTCCTTAAGTTGAAGGTTTTTTTCTAGTATCTTCTTTAGGGATGGATTTGTAGGTAGATATTGTTTGAATTTGACTTTATCATTGAATATCTTTTTTTTAAATTCATCTATGGTGATTGAACGTGTTGCTGACATAGTAATATTGGCTGGGATCTGTGGTCTGTTAGAGTTTGCAGGACATCTATCCAGACACTTTTGGATTTTAGAGTCTCCATTGAGAAGTCAGGTGTAATTCTAATAGGTCTACTTTTTTTTTTTTTTTTTGGTTTTTTCGAGACAGGGTTTCTGTGTAGCTTTGCGCCTTTCCTGGAGCTCACTTGGTAGCCCAGGCTGGCCTCGAACTCACAGAGATCCTCCTGGCTCTGCCTCCCGAGTGCTGGGATTAAAGGCATGCGCCACCACGCCTGGCCTAATAGGTCTACTTTTATGTGTTACTTGTTCTTTTTCACTTGTAACCCTTAATATATTTTCCTTGTCCTGTATGTTCAGGTTTTTTATCATTATGTGGAAAGGGGACCTTCCTTTCTGGTCTCACCTATTTGGTATTCTGTATTGTTCATGCACCTTTATAGATATATCCTTCTTTAGATTAGGAAATTTTTCTTCAATGATCTTGTTGAAAATATTTTTTCTAGGCCTTTGAGCTTGGATTCTATAGACCAGGCTGGCCTTGAACTCACAGAGATCCACCTGGCTCTGCCTCCTGAGTGCTGGGATTAAAGGTTTGTGCCACCACTGCCTGGCCTGAGTCTGTTTTGATTGAATGGGTTCTTTGTTCCTTGGCTTCTGCTTCCTCTCTAGTCTTCTGGTCTGTGTGGCCTAGAGTTCTGGCAGCCAGCATGGCCTTTGGACCAGCAGTGAGTCTTTGCTTGACTCACTATGTGTCACCTATGTGTTCTGCGTTCCTCTGAATGGTATGGCCTGTTCTTCTAACTAGTGTAGCCTGTGCCTGAGCAAGAAATGCCCTAAAACAAACTAATCTTAAGGGTGGGCTGCTTGCCCAGCAGTAGATGGCCAGCAGCAAATGAACTCAATGATATCTTTGGAGGATCCTTGATTCATAGTATCATCTCAGGGTTTTTGTTTTGTTTTGCTTTTTTGCTGGTGTTGCCTTCTTTCTCATGGTTCTTTGACTTTTTAAATTATATATATATAATTATATATATATAATTAAAAGACCAATACATAAATTGTATGTATTTTTCCTCTTTTCTACCCTATAGGTTCCTTGTGTGCATATTATCAACTTAGTTAGGGTTTCTATGGCTGTGAAGAAACACCATGGCCAAAAGCAAGTTGTGGAGGAAAAGGCATTTTTGACTAATACTTCCACATATATCATAATCTATCATTGAAGAAGTCAGGACAGGAATTCAAAGAGGTCAAGAACCTGGGGGCAGGAGCTGATGCAAAGACCATACAGGTACTGGTTATTGGCTTGCTCATCACGGCATGCTCAGCCTGCTTTTTTATAGATCCCAGGACCACTAGCCCAGGATAGCATACTCAAATGGGCTGGGCCCTCACCTGTCAATCACCAATTAGGAAAATGACCTACAGCTGGATTTTATGAAAGAATTTTCTGAGGTTCCCTTCTTTCAGATGTCTGTATCAAGTTGATATAAAACTAGCCATGACAATTATGGCATCCAGTTTTGTTTTTGTTTTTTAATTTAAGAAATTATTTGTCTTACATACCAACCACAGATTCTCCTCTCATACTTCCTCCCACTCCCCCCACCGGAGTAATCCCCTCAGTCCACCCCTCATCCCCTCCTGCAAAAGGGTAAGTTCTCACTTCGGAGGACAGTAAAACCTGGTACATTCAGTTGAGGCAGGACCAAGTCCCTTCCCCTGCCTCAAGGGTGAGCAAAGTGTCTTACTATAGGCAATAGGATCCAGAAAGCCAATTCATGCACCAGGGATAGATCCTGATCACACTGCCAGAGGCCCCTCAAACAGACCCATCTACACAACTGCCTCCCATATGCAGAGGGTCTAGTCTAGTTCCATGCAGATTCCAGAGCTGTAGGTCTAAAGTTCATGAGTTCCTTTGAGCTTGGTTCAGTTGTCTCTTAAGATTTTCCCATCATGACCTTGTTTTTAAGGAATTCCTGGGTGTGGACATAAACAGGCCTCTGTGTCCATACCTATTTCTTGTGCCTTCCCTTGAATCTTTTATTCTGTTTATTTGTTTTGTCCTCTTTCAGTGTGTTAGTTTTTGCTTTATCACAGCATCTTATTTTATTTTATTTTATTTTATTTTATTATCATCCCTTAGAAGCATATTTGTTCTCTAATGAGACACAGCAAAGGGATGGATCCAGATGGAAGGGGATATGTGTTTAGACTTGGAGAAGAAAGGGAGGGAAACTGAAATCAGGAATACATTATATGAGAAAAAAAATCTATTTTCAATAAAATGAAAAAATATTTTGTTCCGCACTTACCAGATACTTCAAATAATTGCTCTTGGGCCTATAAACCACTTATTTGTTTCTCTGTGTATAATTTTGTGTGCTTTTAGAAACTATGTATTTTGGAACCTCAATAAAATTGAAGCAAATTAGATTTGTTTCTGAGAGGCACACAATGCCTTTAAAATCCCTGTACTGTTGTTTCTTTGAAAATGAAACAAATGAAGGACCATCTTTAAAGTTATCACAGATCCAATGATGACATAATGTGAAAAAGGAATTGCCAAAGTTTCCATCAATGTCTGAATATATTTTTCCTTGTTCTTACTATTGAGAGAAAAGACATAACCGTCAGCATTCAATATATTTGTACTCGATCTGTGACTGGAATGGGAAGCAGAGGAAAGAGGGTTTAACTCATTAAGCTACCTTTGTGAGGTTAGAAAGAAAACTGATTGTGGCTTATTAGTCCTTGCCTATAAACACACAAGAGTGCCACTTACTGAGAGCAATTGATATTAGTGGGATCCATGGAACAGTAGAATAACTAATGGGTGTCACTGGAGCTTTTAATTCTCATTATGCAGTTTAATCATTAAGGCTTATTTGATATAATTCGTATTGATGAGTATCTTTAAAGCTTGGCTGCATCAAGAATTTACTTATTGAATTGTTTTACTTTACCTTAGGCCAATTCAGTTGTCTGCTTTGATTTTCACACAAAAATAAAAATTTGTAGCGTAGTATGACTTTCCTTCTGATTTCTTTCGTACTGACAAGAATCCGTGCAAGCTCAAAGGCTGTGTGTCACTAAAATTAAGTGTACTCAATAATTTCTGCATGCTAACTTGTTAGTGAATCAGTTTTTTGCTTTGGTGTTCCATAAGATTTAATAAGAATGTATGTATCTGCACTTTTTCTGTTTGCATGTTGACTGCAATATAGCAAAAACACATTTGAAAAACAGTCAAGTTTCATAAGTAACACATCAATAGCCAACTTGGTCTACCTCTGTGCTTTGCAAGGACTGTGATTTTAGCAGAGTCTTAGAAGGAAAGTCTGTATGAGAGCAGGTAAAGAACATATTACAGACACAGTTTAATTACAGCAATAATCAATGTGAAAAGAGAAGGGCCAGTCAGAATTAACTTCTTCAAGATAATCACTCTTCCTCCCTTGTATTTTGTTCTTTTTACTTCTTTAATTCACTCTGCTAGGTTTTCCTGCCACCCTTAAGCTACCAAAATGATCCTGTTCTCTTAATGTATTTCTGAGGATGACCATGCGCTGGACCTCTCACTGTTCAATGTGTGTCAGCCCCTCTCTTTTTTAATTTAAATTCTTTGAACATTACTTTGTTTCCACATTTGTCTGTCAAACATATGTATGCATGCCCTTGCCACTCGATATGCCAACAAACATATATGCACACATTATCTTCTTAAAGAAAATCCTCATATTATATATGCATATTTCTGAGCATATAGCTAAGGCAAAGTACATCTACTGAAAATTCCAAATTCAATTTTATCTGCTTACTAATATAAATTAATTAACAAAAGTCTTAAAATTATATTATAAAGATCCAAATATTTTCTCTCAAAATGCTTTTATCAACACATCCATATGTATATGTACACTTCAAATTAATATTAAAAGTATTTTTTAACAAATTTTAATGAGTTAGATGGCCCTACCAATTTAATCTAATACAGTCTTATTGTACCTCTTCCAGCAGCTTAAAGTTAACTTGAGACTATCAGTGCATAGCTTCAGCTGTTAATTAATTAATTAATGTTTCCATATAGACAATGTGGTTTATTGTTCCTGTTCATAATTTTTGCCTTCATGGAGAAAGCGGGAGTACCCTGGAATAAAAGAAAACTCTCAGAATGGGAATCAGTAGATGGTATCAGATGCAGATTCCCTAATTCCCTCTCTTTCTCCCAGATATAGGGACTCGCTCCTGCTTCTCTCCCACTCTCACTGTACTGTCACTCTCTTCCTTTACAGAGTTGATTTTAAAAAAGTGTACTGTGTTGTCCCCCTTGTATGGAAATCTTACGGTCCTACTTAGTGCCTAAGCCAGGATAGATCACATGCTATGAAGCTTGCCCACTCCCACTGAGTCAAAATCCCCTGTTTTCTTCAGATTCCAAGAGGACTGCTCTCTCTTTCCCTTCAAGCTGTCTATGGCCACAGTGGTAACATGCTTTCCAGTGTTTCTGGAACTGAAGGTCCCATTGTTCCCTCTCCCCCCCACCCCGCCCCCGCATCAGTCATAGTATTAATGCTATTTCTCCAAAGAAGCTCTTAGACCTGAAGGTCTACTCTCTCAATGAAGTACATATAAAGAGCAATTCTGTGTCACATCCTTTCCAGGAACTGGCATATTTTAAATCTTAACAAATGGACATGCTCATGTTAGCTACAATGGCTGTTACGTTTTCAGTCTTTGAACACTGAACTGCTGAGAAACCTAAGGAAATCAGATTCTGAAAAATCATAGACTTCTTATAAAGACCAAAAGAAACCCCATACATTAAAATGCCATGGTAAACCGTGAGTTCTTCTTAAACAGTAATAATTAACTCTTATCATTACAATAATTTACAGGGAAAAGTAAGTGTTCTGGCCTTTCTAAGTATAAACTCTGGACCCATATGAAAGCACAGCATAACCCCTAACATGAGAAGTTGAGATGGTGTTCTTCTCTTGGTGTGAGTTTTCTGTTCTCCAAACTTAATTAGGATCAAATGCCTGTATTTTATGAGTACAAATGTGGCTTAAAATGAGATCATAAATGGAGTGCCATGTTTCTGAAAACATTAGAAAAATATATTTTTATTAAGATGAATATGTCTAATACACCAAAATAAATTCAACACCCAATAAACAAAGCATTAACAATTATCACAGCTAGCATTTAATAAGTGTTCATTCATGTGAAGGCACTGTTGAGACTTTTCATATGTATATGTGTACTTTACACACACACACATTCTTCCATTTAATCTTCTTTGTATACCATGGAAATAGTTAGAATTGTTGCATATCACTTGTTATATTAACTTTTCCTGGGGAGACAAACAAATATCTATTCAGCATATATAGAGTACAAATGACACACCTAAGCACATTCCACCAAAGGCAACTTAATGAGCCAACAAGTTCATTGAGCTTACTTATAAGCACATGTGAATGTCACTTTCAAGAGATCCTGTAACCCTCCCCAAATAGCTTCATCATGGTAATGACCATATTGGAGGACAGCCCCATAGAAGCTATACCATGGAGTTCTACCTTTGGTTAACTTCCTATTTCCTAAAACCTCTTGTAGCTTGGTGAGGGCAACAGAGATCAAGGACTATACTTCCAGGTGAAGGAAGAATGACCCTCACCTCCCTTCTTGTGCTAGGGATTGTCAATAGCTTCATTACTAATACCACAATAGCACCATTCTGCTCAATTAGTTGCTACAGTTACAGACCTAAGAGAGTCTATGCTCCAAGGAGTAGAGTGAGCATGTTGTGTCTGAAGTAAAATAATGCTTTTCTAGAACTAAATCCACTTACATTTTTTGTGTTAACTCATTTAATTTGATGGTATTATCTTAATGATTATAAGACTACAACTTTCAAAGATTAAGTTATTTGCTCAAGGTCTTAATGAAAAGCTTAAAGTCTAATTATGTTGACCCTCAAGTCCTCTCTTACCTCTAGAATTAAAAGAATGTGTATTTGCCAAGTGTGAGTATGCACATGCACATGCGCACACACACACACACACACACATGTGAGAGAGAGAGACAGAGACAGAGACAGAGACAGACAGACAGACAGACAGACAGAATGATAAATGGGCTCCCTTTTGAAAGAATTTTTTAAAGGGATTTGGAAGCCTGTTGACAATTTTCAAGAATTGAGAGAGTAACAAGAGGCAGGGAAGCTGTAAATCTAGTCATTTGCCAAGGTGAGGAATATGAACAAAAGCAATAGAGAAAGTCATCCCCTTTTGACTTAAGGTCCAGTGTGTTCAGCAATGGAGGTAAGAAACCATCTGTATGTCAAAAAGGGAAGTGGGCTTCAGAGAGTGTAGGGAAATCTGGGGAATCAGAAAAGCATGATTAATTTTTGAACAATGTTCAAGTGAAAAAGAGAATGAAGAGAAGGGAAACACTTGTTTGAGTTAGAACTTAGAAAAGTGGGCAGGCTTAGCAGTGCTGGCAAAGTTTTAAGTGGCTTCCCTAGGAGAAGAGCTTTGAGGAAGCATGAGTACATTATCTCAGACCAAAGGTTGGGTGGCAGAAAAAAAGAGAATTCCAGCAAAGGCCAACTTAGTGAGCCAATGAGTTTATTAGGCTTTTTATAAGCATAGGTGAGAGTTACTTTCAAAAGAACATGTGACCACCACCACCACCCATCCCCGAGAGATAATTATTCCTCCCATCTCCTTCATATCTTCAAGTAAGTTCAGATTTATTATATCCTGGTCTTCTGTTCAGCTCAATAAGAGGCCGTAATGGAGTAATTCTTAACATTAACGTTCTGGTTTTCTGAGCCAACCATGTCATATCTCCACCCAGAAGCAAGGGTAGAATACAAATTCTACTGTTTTGACCAGGAGAAATTAGCTTTCTCTTAATGGTGAAAGACTTTAACAATGTCCTCATATCCACACCCAAAGCTGAACATGCAATCTGCTAATCCCTGTAACAAATATAAAGACAGAACATAGATACATTTCAGAAAATATCTGCTATCTAGGTGTCAAGTGTTTTTTATCATAAATATAACAAAGGGGAATTATTATTTCATAAAATATGTTTGTTTTTACATCTTTATTTTAATTAGTCTCCAAAGACAATAGAGAGATATGAGCAAAATTTTTACTACATATATATGTAATATTGATATCATATATATACATATATACATATAATGCTTTATTGAGGTTGAGCTGTTTGAAATCAGGTATACTTTGTTAACTATTACATATAAAGCATTGGATCTAATACTTTATGGGACACATGGAGAAAGAGATAAAAAAGAAAGAAAGAAAGGAAGGAAGGAAGGAAGGAAGGAAGGAAGGAAGGAAGGAAGAAAGAAAGAAAGAAAGAATCCTTAGGAAAATAGATATATGACATGAATTTTTTTTTAATTTTGGCAAGTTAATATACTAATGGTATTATACTAAACTCTTCAACAAAATTCACATTCATATAGAAAATATTGAAAATAATTTGAAGGTATTGTTCCAGCTTTTCAGCTACATCTCAAATAGCATTCAAATTCTTCACATTTTTTTTAATGTTGATACTACTAGGACTGAATTCCAGATGCTGATGAGAACAACAGATAATATGCTACAAGTAGTTTTCAAATGTAATCAGGAGGCCATTTCTAATGGGAGACTTTGCTCAATGCATTCACTGCTTATATCTAATACATTTATCTTAACTGTCCTAGTATTAATAAAAATTTGGGAGTCAGAAATTGAGATTAAAACCCAATAAATCCAAAGAACAGTGGTGGGACAATCGGATGACCCTACTCCCCATCTTTTCCAGATTCAAAAGCCTGCAAAATCTCCTCAAGCCCCTCCTTCTCTGTTCCTGTCCCTCTCTACCTGACTTCATCATTCCTCCAACATCTCTATGGCTAGTTCTCTTCAGTCATTCATTGATTCCATCCTTTGATAAAAGATGACTTTATTTGCACAGTGGAGTAACATGTTCTCCCACAACATATATCTTTTAGTTTTGTTTGATGCTTGTATCTAAGAAACTGTAAAAACCTTGATTAGAGAATATCTACTGGAATAAAATTAAGTAGGAGTGAAAATACAGTCTAACTAGAAAAATGATACAAGTTCTTCAGTTCTAAAGTCTGAAGAACATGAGGATTTTCTAAGCCCCAATCACTCCTTTGTGCTCTGTACCTTGCAGGTTTCCGTGTTCACTTCATGAATAGGGAATGTAGTCACTGAGGCTCATGCTAAGTGTGATAGTCATTTACAGCAATTCATTCAAGTAAAAAGAGGAGTCTAGAAGAAAAATAGGCAAGGGAGTAATGCACTGAACCCTTTTGTTTTCTTCTTACAACTAACTCTGACTTATAGCACATACTAACCTCAGCTCTTCCATTGAGAATATAAAGCTAAGTTATGGATCTTGATGCTTTGGAATTTATCTTTAATTTTAAAATGTATATGCCCCAGAAACACATGTGATGTGTTTTCTCATATCTCTTTTACTTATTTTTAAAGTACCATTTGTCTTCAAGTTTCCAGTATTTCTCATATTACTTCTGTACTTATCATTTTGTTTTAGCAAACCTAGGTACACTTGTTTATATTATCTATTGCATATTTTCTAATATGCTGTCTAAACCTTAACTTTTCCTAAAATAACTAAAACTGCATTAGGGCAGAAAATCATCCTTATTTTATTTTAAGCTATATATAATGAGCATGCAAAGGCCTCAGGACTTCTTAGAATTTAATAAATATGTATTGAATGAAATATATTACTTTTCAGGACACAAAGAAAAGAATTTGCATGAACCATATATTCTTTTCTACAAATTAGGAACTACCCTTAATGAGCCAGCTTTCTTTGCTACATGCAAATGTGAGTGTCTGTGATATTCCAAGCCAATACTTGTTCCTGCTTGTTTTCCTTGATTTGTATCTTGAGTACAGACTTGAGAGCAGGAAGTTGCAAATATAATCAGAATCCTAGAATTTTAACAATTATCAAATTATCCCACATTTCAAAAGTGATTTTCCAAATTTCTCTGTTACCTAGTGTCTTGGGAGTTACCACAATATTTTACACATGTATACATCCAAGTTAAGGAGGACATGCTGTAAAAGTACTGAACCTGAGGTCTGTAGAGCTGTTTTGAACTGGTGACTACAACCAAGTTTCCCCTGAAAAGTCATTTGACACCTCCAGATTGTAAATGACTCATGTAGGAACTATAAAAGAAGCCAGGGATCAATTAATACCTATTGTTCAAGATGTGTTGAGTCTATGCAGATGCCTTAGAAATAATCATAACTGAAAATCTGTATTCCTCAAGCAAGAGAGTTTAACTGATTCTTGAAAAGAATATATTAACATCGGGAATCACATACCCATGCTGTTTCTGTTGCTCATTTTTGTTTGACCTTTTTTCATAAAAAAGGACAGAAACTTGAAGTACATTTTGGAATTCTAGTTTGTTAATACTTTCTCTTGTAGGAATTATCTAATTGCTAACAACATTGTGGAGCAGAAATTTGAAACAGGATGTTGGCCATGACATTCAATATGGCACTAGACTTTCAGTTAGAGCCTGCCTTATTTTCCTTTCTGAACAATGTTCCTAATGTAATTGAAAGGACAAGGAGTCACATGTTCATGATTGAAAAGAAAACAAATGAATGTAACAACTGTAACCTAGAAATACTGCTAAGTAGTTATGGAAAAATCAGATCATTGTTATGGTTTATATTATGTCTGACTCACTGATCCAGATGTCTAAGGAATGTCTGAGTCAATGCGACATTGTGTTTATTTCTACATTTTGAGTCCCCAGTTGTCATTTCTGATTTCTTTATCTCCATGTTCTTGCCAGTTAATAACTCTCAGGCTGTTCTGTACTATTTTTCCACTCATTTACATGGCTAAGTCAATACTTAAAGGGGGAAAGGGCAAGTCCTGAATGTTTATCAGCTGCTGAACTCAGCCTAAAGTTTTATATAGAGTAATTCAAGAGAGGAAATAAATTAACTCAAGCCATATATTTTAAGCATGTTTTGTTATTGTTTTTATGAGATATGTTCTCCCTATGTAGATCTGGCTGTCCTGGAACTCAGTATGTAGACCAGGCTGGCCACAGACTCTCAGATACCTTCTTGCCATTGTCTCCCATGTGCTGGTATTAAGGGGGTGTGCCACTACACATGACCCATTTTCAACATTTTTAAAAAAAGACATTCTTACTGAACCCAGAGAATGCATTCTGGTAAACACCACCAACAGCATGATGTGTTATACCTTGGAGACAACTGACAAACAAGTTACTGCCCTATTAATAATGCTTGTCACTTTATATCTGTGGCCAATTAATGCAAGCAAATAGAACCTTCCACAGCATAGTTGGTATCGAGAGTGGCTTGGCACCTTAGTGGAAGTCAGAGTCAACTGCGGGGCCTATTAAATCACTGTTTCTGTGTACTCTCCCAGACTCTCTGATTCTGTAAGTTAATGGAAGTAAGGATCAAGCTTAGAACTTTCTAGCAAGTTGCTAGGCAGTGCTGCTGCTGCTGACCCGGGGAACCAAGTGTGGTTATAAACAATTTGAACTGTGCAATTATGGCTCTGAAAAGGCCTCAAAGGCATTTAATCCATTTCTCTAATTCAAATTTTAATCATCCCTGAAGGCTAAATTCATTATTAAACTTGAACAACGAACACGTGTCAGACATCGCTTTGGATGCTGGTGATACACTGGGTAGATAATCTCCCTCGAGGGGTCCGTGACATGAGTGGGAAAGACACAATGGCAAGGTACTTATTATGCATTGTTTCCATAGGAGAATGCACACAGCCATTGAAGCTGCTCACAGACTCTAACGATTTGATGAAAACTATTAAACAGCAGAGAAACATGGCTGAGCTTAGATTCTTAAATGTATCACTCTGGCCTGACAGGAAGCAATGAAGTGAGTTAATAAATGATTGTAGTAACTCAAGCTCAGACAGGGATGGCACTTAACACGCAACCTTTCCATAGTTTCCCTTAGATTAAAATACAAATGCCTTTAAATGAAAAAAAATGATTGATTGGCAAGCTTTAATGTTGCTTCACCTTCTCTTTTTGCTTTTGCCTCCTATATTAATATTCTTAAAACCTCAAAATATCCAATAAATGTACCCTGTCAAAATCAAACATATGGTAGTGTCCCTTGCCCCCGAACTTGCTTTTTATCCTGGACAAATATCTTCCATCCTCCTTAGTTGATGGTGATGCTATGTCTCAGCTGACAGTATCCTCTACTCATGCCATCCTTTGCCCTGTGCTTCTTAGTGCATTCACCTCTACCTATATACCACAATAGAGGCTGCTTCCTGAAGACAGAGATTAGAATATTGATCAGATTATTTATATCAAATCCAAGCTCATGATAAATAAGTACAGTTTTCAGTGAGGGAATAAGAGTTTATAAAGAAGACAAATGAGAAAAAGAAGAGGCAGAGATATGAGGAAAAAAAGAATATTTAAATAGCATGGTAACTGACAGCTGGAGAGTAGAAATAAATGGGCTCTAAAAATAATCTCTTGACTTTAGTGTATGATTTTGTTTTCTGTTGTTGTAGCAAAGTAATCCTTCTCTGTGTGTTATATGACAGAAATGGGTTTTTGTTTTACTCAGAGTTTTAGAAACCAAGAGTATAAATCAGGTAGTGATCATCTCAAAAGAGTAGGGGGGACTCTTTTGAATGAAGGATTAACAGTGCAGAGAAGCGAAAAGAAAAAGCTGTATGACGTGGTCTCAAGCACAAACCACTCCTGTGAGAATTAACCAGGGTACCAGGGAGCTAGAGTAATCTAAGTTCCCAATGGCCTAATCATCTCCCACGACTATCCACCTCTGAAAGTCTCTCCCATCTTTTTCATCCCTATGTTAAATGACCACAATGCCTGCACATGTGCCTTTGGTGGAGACAGCCAACCATTTCCAATCCAAAACCGCTATTGGTGGTGCCAGTATGATGAAGAAGACAAAGCTAAATTCTAGGAATCAGGGATACTTAATATTTGTAAATTTTGATTTAGTGTTTGTAATAATTGTATGAAAGAAAGAAGCTGTCATTACCATTTCACTGATAAAGTAACTGAAGCAGAGAAATATTAAGTAGCTGAAAAAAGGTTACAGGGAGAAAATGACAGAGATGAACATGGAATATGTGTGTTAAAGAGCAAGTGTCAGCCCAATATGTTGTCTTCCTGCTACTATGTACATTGAATAAATAAATAAAAATAAATAAATAGAAACAATGCATACTCATATTAAATGTATTATGCAGTATGTTTTATGATCTCTACTGGCTCATTTCATAATTTTCTTTCTTCTTTTTTAGTGACCTTACACAGGTTTATCAATTTCCATTTCCATATATATTTTCATTTACTGAAATTAATTTAATTGTGACATTGTTGGCATTGTTATTCAAATATCTACAGTACTCCACCCATCAACTGCATAATATCAACAGTTTAACAGTATCCTTTTTTTTGTTACAATGGCTATTGTTGCATTACAAAGTGACAGTGGGCTCAAAGATAAAATATGAGTCATATTTGGGGCTGGAAAGATAGCTTAGCCGTTAGGAACATGCACTGGTCTCGCAGAGAATTTGAGCTCAATTCCTAGGACCACATCCAGCCACAGACACTCCTTTAACATAGCTCCACAGGAATCTGATGCTTCTGGGCTCACATGTACATACCCCACCCTACATACACATAATTAAAAATAACGACATGGGTTGAAAAGAAAGAAGAAATCTGTGAATATGACTCATATTTGAAGTTTCCATTCATGGTTTTCTTGTATGAGGTACAGCGAAGTCATGGCATTCTTTGTCCCACATGCTTCTTAAAAGGGCTAGAGTTTAAATTATCAAATATTATTTTACCTCAGGTCTGGAATTGAGTGTATTATGATGTGTGTGAGACAACACTTCCAATGTGAGCCAAACTCTAGAGTCAATTCATAGAGTAGCCCTTATTAAGTAGGTCTCTCTCTCTGACAGAAATATGGCTATTGTCCCAGGAAAAAAAGAAAAATCCTTCCATTTCTCTCCACTATAGGACAAATATAATGAGAAAAAAATCTAAATTTAGAAAGCTTTTCAAAAATCCACCTGGTGTCCTGATTCTAGACAGTTGTCAGTCTTCTTCACACAGGTATTGTGTTCAGGAAAAGTTGGGGCAAATGTGAACACAACCATGAAGGCCTTTTAGACATGATCTTTCAGCTCAAGGTCTGAGGACAACAGAAAAAGGAGGCTGGATTTAAAAAGTGATGTTGATAAGTGATTTTGTTTTAAGTTGGTAGGTGAGAAGATTCCATAATAAAATGAGAAATCGCCTGAAAAACTTATGACTTTGGTGAAGACTTGTACAAATAGTCACTGAACACAACACAAACAAATGGCAATAACATTAAAAATGAAGCAGAAGATGCATCCAGGGGGTTCTGGGAAATGAAAGCTTTACTCTAATCCCCTTCATGAAAGCTGACATCTTCTGAGAAGAGACTTTAGTTCTGGGAGCAAGAAACTTATAAAGAAAGATTGTTATTTTCTGTTATTTTTCCCATATCAAGCCTGCCCCCCCGGTACCCTAAAGACAGATATGATCTCTGATAGTCTAGTGAGAAAATGGATAATATCAAGCCTTCATGGAGAAGGAGATAAAAGAAATTTAAAAAAATAAAGCCTTTCTTTTTCAATGATATATGTTCCAGTATACGCTCTACTTAATAAGTAATTGAAAACAACTTGAATTGTTGAATTGAAAATTGAAAACAATTGAAAAACAGAGTGAGGTTCACTAAATGAATGCAGTCATGCATCTATTTTTTTTCTGGATTGTAACTTAATTATATCATTTCTCCCTTCCTTTTCTTCCGATCACTCTCCCTGTTCTCTATCAAATTCATTTCCTATTTTTTCATTAATTGTTATTGCATATATACATATATTTTTTATATATTCCTACACACATATATATACACACATATATACATATATGTTATATATATATATATATATATATATATATATATATATACATATATGCCCTGCCTCTATTTCAACACTGCATTACAAACTTAACTGGGCACTGTTCTCAATCTGAATTCCACTCAGTGGTTATCGCCCTGTGCTTGCATGACATTACTATGGACACTCTCCTATTTCTTTGTATACCTTTTATAGTTCTCCTTTAGAATCGTTTTTCAGTCCTACCAGAGCCTGCTGGGAACACAGAGACTTCACATGTTCATTATCTAACATCCTACTACTCAATGACAGAACCAGTTGCCATGTAACTATCAAATTAGATTATCTTCGATGTAGATAACCCCCTTTCCTTGAATCCCCGCCCCAGATCCTCCTTTACTATCTGGTTAGGAATGTGGACTATATTTTAGGAGATGTACATTATGGTAGTCTTATTTTTTTTCTCTTTTTGGTAGTCTGATTTTCAAATCAATTTCAGGAAATGCTTCCCTTGCTGGCTTGCTGTCTCTTCCTTTCCTAAATTATGAATTCTAACAGATTTTTATTAAACTTTTATTTATTTACTTGTGTTATCTAACGTAGAAAGCATCTTTCAGTTTTACTTCAGCCTGAACTTTTATTTGGGGAGACTAGAATAGTATATCAAATTCAATTTGTGCAAATCCAGCTCCCCATCCTATTGCCAAACTGAATTTCTCCTCAAGATCCATCTCTGTCAGAAATACTACCTCTATTGCAATCACAGGGAGCCTCTGATGTTTTGTTTTTCTCCGTGGAAAATGAACAATGATTGTGTTTTCAGGATTCTCAATTTTGTATTTCTGTGTTTTACGTTTAAAATAAAACATTGCAGTGTAGCCTAACATCATTTATCTTTGTGTAGTCAGGATCCAGGGCAATCATGGAGGTTCATCACATCTCTAGCAGCTTCTTAAGGCTGATCCCAGCACTCACCCTTTACTTCTGCACAAGGTTAAATGTCACTCTTTGAAAGACTAATAAGTGAATAAAACCCTGAGTAGTCCTAAACAAAAACACAGAATAGCCTCTTTCTGTTTGAAATATCACATAATTAGAATCATGCATGTAGCAATTTAGTGTTCTTGCAAAATCTCTTGTTGTTATTTATGTGAAATTAACTTGCACCATCATTGACAATATACACCCAAATTTTATTTCTAGTGTTTGTTTAATAATTCTCTATTTGTGACTCTATATGATGAGAATATTGAACTTCATCTCCTGAGAAATATTTGTCAATAACCTCTCTTCTAATGTCTTTGTCAGGTTTTTGCTTTTTCCATGTTGGGCATGTAAATTAGATGAGAAAGTATCATTTTATATTACTGGTGGTATGTACAAATATTTCATTTTAACCTTCATTAAAATTTAAGCTGGTAAGTTTTACTTGTGGAAAATACTTTTAGTTAAAGAACTATGAAAATATGTTATACAAATAGTGAATTAAATTAGAAAAGAGATATTCTTCAAAAGAAGACATGAACATGGATGATATATCTGTTAAAAAATGCTCAAAATGTGCACCACCCATGGCAAATCAAAATCACAATTTGTTATCTTGTCATCTCAGTGAGAATGACTGGTATCAAAATGCATTTAAAGATTTAAATGCTGATAAGGATGAGGGAATAGGGCAAACTTGACCACTGATTCTCAGGATATAAATTGACACAAAAGTTATGGAAATCTAGATAGAAGTTTCTCAACATATTAAAATAGGTCTGCTTTTTTTTTTCTGTTATTGAAAGTGTTTTCATACAATATAATCCTCATTGCAGTTTCCCTACCTCTACTCTGTCCAATTCCTCCCTACCTTCCTCCTTTCCAGATTCACTCCCTGTCTGTCTCTCTTTAAAAAGCAAACAGGCATCTAAGGGCTACTAATAAAATAAAATAAATAAAACAAAAACACTTCAGAATAGGACAAAGAAAAAACAAGTAGAAAAAAAAAAAGAACCCAAGAAAAGAAACAAGAAATAGATATAGATATAGAGACCCACTCAGGAATCCCATAAAAACACTAAACTGGTAGCTATAAAACATACTCTAAGGATTGGTAGACTGTAGGGTTAAAAAGAGAGAGGGAAAATAATTAATTAATTGATTGATTAATAAAAAAGATAAAATTTAGAAAGAAAAACAAAAAAAGAAAAGACGAGACATGACATGAGAAAAAACCTCCAAGGATGCTATTGTTCATTTTCTGTTTGCCATCCACTGGTGGGCATGCAGCCTACTCTTTTTTTTTTTTTTTCCTTTTATTTTATTTTACAATACCATTCAGTTCTACATATCAGCCACAGATTCCCTTGTTCTTCCCCTCCTGCCCCGTCCCCTTCCCCTAGCACACCTCCTCCAGGGCAAAGCCTCCCCGAGGACTGAGATCAACTTGGTAGACTCAGTCCAGGCAGGTCCAGTCTCCTCCTCCCAGACTGAACCAAGAGTCCCTGCATAAGCCCCAGGTTTCAAACAGCCAACTCATGCAATGGGCACAGGACCCAGTACCACTGCCTAGATGCCTCCCAAACAAATCAAGCCAATCAACTGTCTCACCTATTCAGAGGGCCTGATCCAGTTGGGGCCCCTCAGCCTTTGGTTCATAGTTCATGTGTTTCCATTTGTTTGGCTATTTGTCCCTGTGCTTTAACCAACTTTGGCTTCAACAATTCTCACTCATAGAAATCCTCCTCTTTCTCACTAATTAGACTCCCGGAGCTCCACCGGGGGCCTAGCTGTGGATCTCTGCATCCAGATTCCTCAGTCATTGGAAAGGGTTTCTGGCACGACTACTAGGGTGTTTGGCCACCCCATTACCAGAGTATGTCAGTTCTGGCTGTCTCTCAGCCATTGCCAGCAGTCTTTTGTAGGGGTATCTTTGTGGATTTCTGTGGGCCTCTCTAGCACTTTGTTTCTTCCTTTTTTCATGTGGTCTTAATTTACCATGGTCTCCTATTCCTTGTTCTCCCTCTCTGTTCTTAATCCAGCTGGGATCTCCCGCTCCCACAGGCTCTCTTTCCCTCGACCCTCACCCTTCATTACTCCCACTCATGTCTAGGTTGTTCATGTAGATCTCAGCCATTTCTCTGTCATTGGGCGATCCTCGTGTCTTTCTTGGGGTCCTGTTTTCCAGGTAGCCTCCCTGATGATGTGAGTAGCAGTCCAGTCATCCTTGTTCCACCTCTAGTATCCGCTTATGAGTGAGTACATACCATATTTGTCATTCTGAGTCTGGGTTACGTCACTCAGGATGATTTTTTCTAGATCCATCCATTTGCCTGCAAAACTCATGATGCCCTTGTTTTTCCCTGCTGAGTAATATTCCATTGTGTATATGTGCCACAATTTATTTATCCATTCTTCAGTTGAAGGGCATCTAGGTTGTTTCCAGCTTTTGGCTATTACAAACAATACTGATATGAACATAGCTGAGCAAGTGCTCTTGTGGCCTACTCTTAAGAGTAGTTTGTTTCCCCAGTGAGATTCCCTGCGAGAAATCTAAATTTTCATTTGCAAGTAGTTATCAATTGGAGATAGCTTCTGGGTTAGGGATGAAGTATGTGTTCACTTCTCCTTTCAACTCTAGGGCCCCATCTGGTGCAGAACCATGCATGGCCTGTGCATGCTGCCTCAGTCTCTGTGAGTTTAGATGTGGATTGGTCTTGTTGTGTTTGGAAGAACTTGTTTCGTTGGTGTCCTTCATCCTCCCTGACTCTAATGCTCTTTATATCTCCTCTTCCACAGAGTTCTCTGCAGGGAGAGACTTGATGGAGATATTATATTTAGGGCTGAATGTTCCAAGGTCTCTCACTCTCTGTATAATGCTTGGCTGTGCATCTCTGTACTTTTTCCCATCTGCTGCAGGTGGAAGCCTCTCTGATGATGACTGAGCAAGGTATAGATCTATGCTTATAGAAGAATCCTGTTAGGAGTCATTTGATTGGTACTTTACTTTAGCAAAATAGTAGTATTTGATTTTCCTCTAGCTCCCTGGGCTATTTAGTCTCAGGCTTTTGGCTACTTTAGCAGTGTCAGGTATGGGTTCCATCTCATGAATTGGGACTTATATCTAATAAAAAAATTGCTATTTGTTTCTAAAGAGAAAGAAAGAAAAGCATGGAGTTGGGCCAGTGGGTAGGTCTGTAAGATCTAGGAAGAGTTGGAGGAGGGAAAACTGTGATCAGAATAGATTGCACTAAAAAAAAAAATGTTTTTTGATAAAGAAAGAAACTTGCAGTTGGAGCATAGTAAATGCCTATCAAGCCAAAGGGCACCGGGAAAGCCAGGAAAGGACATTCCTTTGAGTGAGCATCGATATTGTAATTTGGCATCAGTCAATTATAACCTCAGGACCAGTTTGAAAGTCGATATTTAAATGAATAAATAGTGTGTAGACAGAAACAAAGGGCTCATTAGGGAAGTAATTACAGACCAGAAAGTTCTGTTTTGGAAAGAATGCCCAGGTTTAGTGGCAAACACTAAAAAGAGAAAGAGCACTAAGGTGAGGAGAACAATGAAAGGCAATTTATTATCCAAAGTCAGAACATGAACTGGATGACATGAAAAGGGGAAGTGATGAGATGAACAGGGCTCGTAAAAGACTTAAGTCTTATACAAACACGTATTAGAAAGTGAAGGTCAAATACCACATAATGCACTATTAAGACAGACATCGTAACTTACAAAGACACAGAAAAGCATTATGAACAATACATGATCAACGTGGCCTCAAGATCAAATAACTAGTTAGAAATAAAGGAATAACGTGTCATAAATGTTAGGTATAATCTACATATAATTAAAAATAATAGTCAAAGAGCAATGCGAAATGTTACAGTGTCCTCCTAAGACAATAGTAAAAAAAGAATGGGTTTTGCACATCAATCAAACAGAAACACAGGAAAATATATGGTTAGAATAAATGTCCCTGAAAAAAATGATTTTGTTTTATAACTTAGGAAAGAAACAAAAGTTTGAATAAATTGATATTGCTGCTCAAATGTAACAGTATAGAGTAGTTTTTATTTTGTAAACAGTAAGAGCTAATGTTACTAAAGAAATAGACATGCATTCCAGCAATAATATTACACCACAGCATATTTATAAACACTTCAATTCTGCATTTCCTTTTCAAAATGCTTAAAAATATCTTTAATTTTCATTTGGTTGTTAAAAGCATAATTGTGTTGTTTGTATGCAGATATTTTTATGTGGGAGCTTATTTTTATCATGAACATATAACATACAAAACATTCCAGATCTTTCCACTAGATGTCACTCAAGATAAATTTTCCCCCTTGACCATTATTGACAAGCAAAGACAACTCTTACTGAAATAAATGAATTGAGTTAATTCATGGCTCATTATATTTCTGACAGAGGTCTATGGGTCTATATTAATTTGAATTTTATTATTTTCTACTGTAAAGCTTCAGATACATTTAATCTGGGTATTTAGTAAAACAATTAAACTTCTGTAATCGGTAATAATTAGATTCCATATGAAGTACATAAAACAAAATAGAAAATATGGAGAACTAGTGTGGTGGAAACTTCCTGGAATCTGTGAGGTTGGCCCTAGGGAGGACTCCTACTAACAGAGGAGAGGAAGTCTGAACTGGACATCATTTTTAACCAGGCAAGTTTTCCATTTGGTGGAAATGGGTTACATTCAGTTGAGTTGTTTGCCTAGGACATCCTGTGAAGATCCATAAACAGCCCAGGCTGATGCTAGGACAGAAGAAGGCCATCCTCTGAAAACTGCCAACAAGGGCCCATTGCTGAGAACAGAATCTACAGAACTCATTGAATTGGAGAAGTCGAGTTGGTGCACGCTAGGAGGCTTCACCCCTATATTCTAGAGTCTTTGGCATGAGAAGTTACTCTGCAGGCTATGGAAAAAGAAATCTGGACACCAAGCCATACAAAATCCTTCACCTATAATCTTTCCTGCCTGCAAGATGTGCTGGAGCAATGGTGAGTCAGAACTTATGGGATTGGTCACTTAATATCTGGTTTAACATGAGGCCCACAACAAGAGAGAGAGCCTATGACTGACTCTGCTTGGATGTTCAGAAACCAGAGACTGAACAGCAGAGAGACCCAGAGTAAAACCAAACACAACTGGGAGAAAAAAAATCAGTAAAATGATTCCTAATAATACTGTGCTATACTCATAGATCAGTGCTATATCCAGTCGTCATCAGAAGAGTTTCCTCTGGTAGCAGATAGAAGAGGTGTAGATACTGACAGCCAGATATTATGCAGAGAGAAGGAGTTTAAATGAAAGTCTCCATTGAGTCCCTTCCTTGAAGATCCTGGAACCTCTCAGAAGAGTGAGGATCGTGGAAGATTGTAGGCGTCAGAGAGGATGGAGGACATCAGGAGAACATGGCCCACTGAATCAAGTAGGCAAGGCTCACATGGGCTCAAAGACTGAATCAGCAAACACTGGGCATGCGTGGATGTTATGGTTGTTAGCTAACCTAACAGTGGGAGTGGGTGTATCTCTGACTCTTTTGCCTACTCTTGGGACTCTTCCTCCTTTTGTGTAAAAAAAAAAAGAAAAGAAACTGAACATCTTTTCTTTCCTTCATAATGTAATGAAATTAATAAAAATATGCTTTTAAAATGTCAGTTGTATCAATTGTTCCCTGCCCAGGGTAAATGTGATTCAAAATATTCTGTCAATTGAATCCACTTTTTTTTTTTTTTTTTTTTTTTTTTTTTTTTTTTTTTTTTTTTTTACAGAGAAGTAAGTCCACTGCAAAATAAAGTTACTCTGATCAAGGTTGAGAGTAGCCCAGGTCTGTGACTGTAAAGATAAAAAGATAAATATTTATGTGGAAGTTTTCCAGCCTGACCATTTAGAAAAATAATAGTAGTTCCCCTTGAAAAAACTGTGGTTTCCTTGAATCCTAAGCTGACCAGGTTTATAGTACCAAGTGTGAAATTCCTAGTGTGGAGTAAGCCTTAAGTTCAATTTGGAATCAGTTGGCTACTCCATAACAGTCATGCCATTACTACAACAGTGGTTCCATGTTGTCTGGCATTTCTGTACGGTAGGATATAGTGTTCAGTACTCTGCATAACATCTTCTTCTAGGGCTATGTAAACTATCAAGCAGGTAGAAGGTTTCTCAATTTGTTTGAAATTGTTTCTCTTTGTCTTGTAACCAATATGTGTGGTGTCTTTAGCAATCAGGTCTTACCACCTAGTTATGGTGAACAGCCAAGAAAAATGGCAATAAGGTGGGTTATTTTGGGTGTTGTTGAACTTTTTCCAACCAATAAGTAACTGCTGGGTAAGTATTCCATGTTTAATAACCCATGTCTTCTGGGAGCAGCATTGTCTAGCTATGCAAAATACCTCCATCAAACCATTTGTTTATTTTTTTTAGAAAAGTCTCATCATATCTAGCTATCCTTGTACATATTATGTAGACCAGGCTGGCCTCAAAATCAAAGAAAGAAATACCAAGTGCTGGGATTGTAGAATAAAAGACATACATCATCATGTCCTCCACTGCCCACCCCTACTTTTTCTCTCAATTATATTTTGAAATTGGCTTACTAACTAGTGGATTTCCATAAGATGTTGTCAAATATCTTTGGTTTTAGTTGCTATGGCCCATACTTTTTTCTCTCTCCCCTTCTCCCTTACTTCATTCCTGCTTAAACTTTTATTTTATTTTGGTACACACTACTTCCTTTATATAACATGGTCATGCCCTCCTTGGTTGTGAGAAAGCAGGATTCCATATTTTTTTTTGTATACCCATCTATTAGGTTAACCTTCCTTCTACCCCATGATTTCCCACATATTCTTTTTTTATTGAGAAATTTTTTATTCATTTTACATACCTATCATAGATCTCCTTCCCTCCTCCCACCCCTCCAGCCTTCCACCCCAACCCACTCCCCATTCCCTCCTACAAGAAGGTAAAGTCTCCAATGGGGAGTCAGCAGAGCCTGGTACATTCAGTAGAGGCAGGTCCAAGCCCCTCCCCCTGTATCAAGGCTGTTTGAGGTGTCCCTCCATAGGTAGTGGGTTAAAGCCATCTCATGCACCAGGGGTGGATCCTGATCCTACTGCCAGGGGTCCTCTTAAGCAGATCAAGCTACTTAAGCCTTCCCACACCCATCATTCTACCTCCCTACTTTCATTTCCCCTCTGATCTCCTTTCTCCCTCCCTTCCTCCTTAAGTTGCTTATGTTGTTTTTGTATTGTTTTGTTTTTAAGCAGTGAGAAAAAAAATAAAACTAAGAAAGGAAGCATATAAAATTTTTGATTGATTTAAGTACTAAAAGCCTTGAAATAGAAGCATTCCGTTTATATTTAAAATGAAACAGAATAGGTGAGTTTTCTTACTTTATTTCATAGTTAAAGATTTATGTTTGCTACTTTGGAGTTAAATCAGCATTTCGGGTTTTGCTGTGCTTTAATACATGGAGCAATACAATCTTTTGGGTTTTAAACTAAAGTGTGTGAATTAACTGGAGATACTGAAAGCACCAGGGAAGGAGCACTGCTTCCAGGAAGTGTTCTGTCTTCTCCGATTTTACAGAATGATACAATGCTGAAGTTAATAACTCAAATGTTTGCCTAACACCTGTCAAGGCCAGGCAAACCTAACCCCTCATCTTGACATATTGGGATCTTCAAAGATCTACGTTGTAGCTATAAATGGCCTTGGTAGAGGCAATTCCAGCAACATCACTCAAAATTTTGTCTTGACATATAGTACTAGGTGACTTGAAATAATGCATTACCTAAGTATTCACTCCACTTAGTTTTGTTATTGATGCAATCCTCTACGGGACACTTCTTTTTTTTTTGGGGGGGGGCGGGTTGGTAATTTCTTTATAGCCCCACATTACTAAAAAGACAAATGATATAACAATAATTATAAATTTGTGGTTTTGAAACATACAAAAATATAGATATCATGGCATGTACATTCTACCAATTCATTGGTATTAAATCAAATTTGTTCTTTATAAATTAAGATCATAATTATAATCCCCATGGGTAACCAATAAGGAAAAGAACTTGGAAATCATAGGAAAAAAATCTATGTTTAATTTTGTCTCTTGAGAATATGTACTTATTTAGAGGTATGCTTCCTGGGTGCTTAGTGTGTAACACATTTTCATTCTTTGAGAGGCATGTTGTGAAGTGTGTGGTTTAGTGGATTTGGCACTTATCTTTTCTAAAATATACAATTTAGTAGCACATGAATGCAAGCCTTGAAAGGGTCAATAACCTAAGTTCAAATACTAAGGAACTTTAAATGGAAATATAAAAGTTGGAAAAGGATAGAAAACATAAATCTTAGAACAATATCATGATAGTGAAAACAAAAGGGAATCAAGGAATCTAAAATTTATATTGAAAAGAAAAGAAAAATTGACAAAGCTTTACTTGGAGTGGCAATGAAAAAATAGAGTACACATGAAAGTGAAACAATATAAGTCAGTCTTATTTCTATAAAAAATTATTGTAGTAGAATATAATAAGTTGGGAAGTTTGATGACCTAGATGACATGCACAATTTCCTAGAACCCAAATGTACCAAAACTATCTGAAGGAAAATAAAAATCTGGAGCATGACTATGACAAATGAAAATATTAATTACACAGGCAAAAAATCCCAACAAATACCAAGACTGTGTGGTTCACTATGAATTCCACTAAACATTTAAAGAGCATAGAGCAGTGGTTTCCCTATAATCATAGCACTTGAGAGGAGGAGGAAGGAGGACCATAAGTTCTAGGCCAACCTGTGCTATATACCAAGTTCCAATCCACATTGTGTTATATATGCAGGTCCTATATGAAAGAAAGAAAAGAGGTGCAATCATGCTTTGCAAGCTCTTTAAAAAATAGTTGAAAACAGTCTTAACTCATTTTATATGACCAGAATTACCATGGTAACAAAGAAATACACTGAAATCACAAAAAAAGAGAAGATTACCCTTTTGAAAATAGTTATTTAGTAAGATAACATTTAATTCATGGGTATATGTTTACATAAAATCATACTTAATAAAAAATGTAGTATTTATCTCAAAAATACTAGAGTGGGTCAAAATAAAAATTAATGTTCCACATCAGAATATAAATAAATCTTCCTAAAAGGACTCAACTGAAAATGGGGAAAAACCTCACTATGTATTTGCCTGAATATGGACTATGTGCATGATAAACAGACAGCTGAAAAGCTAGCCAACTCAAGAGCTACAGGAGAGATTACAATGGTAGCCTTAGAAACTTAGTTCTGCTTATGTATAAAAATGTAGAGTTTATAAAAGTTAATTTGCAAACCAAGAAAAAAGTGGTATGCACGCATTGTGTACATGCGCCCTGAAAACATCAAACATTTCAGATGCATAGACCAAAGAACAGGAGACCACCATGACCCCTTGTCAAAAAAAAAAAAAAATTAAGTCACACCATTATTTTTTGCCGGGTGATTACACATTTCTGAAACCATCACATCCACCATTTACTCAGACTTTTCATGATACAGCAACTCTGTGCATTCTTTTTCTTAAAAAATCACCTTGTATGTGTAGAAATGCTGCTTTATTGCTGCAGAGGTCAATTAACATATCACCACAGACATCTAACCAACAAGAATGCCTTACCCTCATGTTTTTAATTCTTAGATCATTTCGCCATGTCTATTAAGTTTTTATGAGTTTTGTGCATATCTAGATACAGGACACTTCTTAAGCCAAAGCACACATAAACTAGGAGGGAAAAACAACACCTCTAATTGCCATGAAATCAGTCATACTTCCTATGATGAAAGTAAAGACAGGGGAAAGGGGACTTTAAAAGAAATATATATTTGGAAGTGAAATTATCTGGCTTATAAGACACTCATACTTACCTTCTCAGAAAACGTGGTAAAAATTTTACCACACCTACCCACAAATGCCAGCTGTACTTTTACAATCTGAACTATCAACAGTGAGTTTCTCATCATTACTCCACGTATTTAGCACACAGTCAGAACTCTTGAAGGATTTTATTTAGTCCTCATGAGCATTTCCAGAAAAGTACACAGCACTCACTGCATGTACAAAACAGCTCATCAAACACACTTTCTCTGTATTTCTCTATGTGTACATGGGTATGTATGTATGTACACACAGGATGTGTATGTTTTCCAGTTCGTGAAGACATTTGTGGGATTGCCACTGCGTGGGTGTGGAGGTCAGAGTGCCGCTGCAGGTGTGGTTCCTCATATACGGTGCTGGCTTTCCTGTTTCCCATCTTGCTGTGGTAAGAGTGCAGGAATGTCGGACAGATGCTACTGAGACACTTCTCCGTTCTGTCTGTAGATCCTAACTCAGTCTCTCACGTTTGCAGGGTAAGCCTTTTCCCATTGAGTCATCTCCCAAGCCAAGAATACATATTTTAATATTGCTTCTAGATTTTAAAAAGGAAATATAAATTTAAGACTATTGTCAGAATATTCTCATATTCACTCCATAGTTCTTCAAGAAAATTTCATGCTATTAATTCTTAGACCAATCAACTTTGATTTTTTTAACTATCATCTGTATCCTATGAATGCTGTGAATGTAATATAATTTACTTGCATTTATAAAGACATATTTTAAGATAGTTTAGAAAGAAAAATTTTGCATTCTTGATGCAACCAATTTCTTGGCATAGAAAAATAATATCTAGTTCAGTATTTAAAATACCTGCATATTAATTATATCACCATACCTGTCATTAATTTTAAATATCAGTGAAAGCCATATTTTAGCTAATGGTAGATAATCTCTTTGCCCTTGATAAGGAGGATTATAAAAAAACTTTTTTGTAATTATTCATTAGGAAAATACTTGGCATGCTAATGAAAATATGAAAATGAACTATAATTACCACCTTCATAAATGTATAGTTAATTTAAAAGTTCATATTTTAATTGTAGGACACATTCATGTTAGACTGAAATTTACTGCTAGAGAAGGTTAAAAACAGTGCTAACTATTTAATGATAGATCCATCAAGAACTAGATACTTCATAGCAATGAATAAAGCTAAGATCGTGCTTTCAGGTGTTGATATTTCAAAGAGGAATACTGAAATGAAACACTTGAAACAAATGGATGCATTGCTATTGCTATGAGAAAATGTACAGATGATTTATGATATCACAAGTCGAGAAAATCAGTCCTGTTGACAGTTTCAAAGACAGTATTTCTGGAAAGAGCTAGGCAGATGTGACTTCTAAAAGTATCCCATGAGAAGAGGACTCTGTGACCAAGACAGACTGCTATTCTGATTAAGAAAAAGCAAACAAACAAATGAATAAACAAAACAAAAAATACACATGGTGTGTGTGTGGAAGGTTCAAGGCAAGGCTGTAAAAAATAAAGAGGAAATAAGTCACTAAGACCCAAGCTCTCCTCTGGAGATTTTAATTAATTCCAGATGTGACAAGTAACTATGGACTTTAGAACTATAGGCTAGCCTATAGTACTAGACAAATAACTTTGGTGATTTGTTGTGGGTGGAAACCTCACAGAAGAAGACATTTCTGAAGAAAGCCTGGGTATCATTAAGTAAGAACAGACTATAGAAAATTGTGTGCCTGTCTTTAGGACAAACTAGAAAGACTTACAAAGATTAGAAAATATCTGAACAAAAAGTGAAGTTCAGTTAAGTAATATTTGTGCCTCTCATATTTAATCTTCCAAGATTGGAAGAGCTTTAATTGTGCAGGCCACATCAGGCCTGGAAATACATTCTGCTTGGTGTGCACTTCTTATTTTTAATCAAGTTAGCTGGTGGATTTGCTATTTAAAAGTATAAATATAGAAAATCTGAGCCCATAAAACATAATTGGGCTTCAGAGAGACTAAGAATTTTAGTTAGTGGACACTCATGCTTTAAGGCACCTAATTGCACACAGACCCTTCTTGCTCATTTACATTTCTTGTACAGCCTCTTTGGCTCAGGTTTTTGGCCCCTTTGGAGATTTTGCATAACATCATCTACTTTATTTCATAAAGTAATCAACGTTTGTTGGAAAGATACATAAAGTAATAAATATGGGAAGCACAATCAGAAAATTTTAAAATCTCAATTTTGAAATAATATTTACAATGTTTATTAAGGAACAGTAATTACTGATCCACTTAATTAGCTTATCTAGACTGCACATTTTCATTTACTATGGTTGTGGGGGTGGGTGGCTGAGTGTGTGTATGTGTGTATATGTGTGCCTGTGTGTGTACATGTGTGTGCCCACCTCTGTTCATATGTATGTGGAAACCATAAGTCAATTACAGGTGTCTTCTATCACCCTCCACATTTTTTAATTGAAAATTGTTTTTCCATTCATAAAAAATATTCATATCATGGTTTCCCCTCCCTCATCTCCTCCCATATCCTCCCACCTCAGGCTCTCTCACTGAACCTGTAAGTTGCCTTGTGGCTAGCCTGGCCAGCCAGCAAGCCCCCTGGATCTACTTGGCTCTGCACCTTACTACTGATGGGTTATTTATAGGCAGGAGCCACACCGCTTGGATTTTCAAGGATGCTAGGGGTCTGAATTTAGGCTATCATGCTCCTTGCAGTAAGCACTTTGCCCACTTGTCAGTCCCTTTTTTAAAGAAATATGGGAACACGATGTGCAATCATTTCTTATGCTGTTCCAAAAGGAATTAGGCTATAGACTGTTAATGGAAAATAAGAATCATTCTGCAAACTTAAATGTGTAACATTTGTTATTTTTATTCTTTGAATTTTTTGCTTTGAACAACTAAACCTGTAGATTTGCATCTATGTGTCACCTTGTCTTTGGTTTGTAAAATAAGAATTTTACTCTCCATCAATCATGCTTAATATTTCTTTTCATTGTCATGATTTGCATTTTCTTTTGTAATAATTTAATATGTGGTAAACTAACTTCATTTCAAAATATATGTCTATTATCTAAATTCTATCCCATTTCAATAAGGAGTCTTTTGAACTATCTTACATATATACAAAACAGCTTAAAAAGTTGATTGGGATAGCTTATTTGGTTGGGCATATTTTGTTATTTCTTTTTCTTTACTTTCAAAGGACACAGACAGAATCAGAATAAACAAGGAGGAAACACAGACACTGTGCACCACCATCCAGACTCAGAGCTGGCTCAGATTTGAGGAACATATGTGATTCTTTTCCAAACCCATGCCTTGTATTTATCTAGCTTAAAATTCTTTTTCTTAATTTGAGGAAAGTTTTAAAAATATATTTTCCCTTCACTTCTCAATGTGCTAGATAGAAGTCTATCTGTATTTACCTAGCACTTCTAATTCTTCCCTCAATGTATTTCATATTCTTGGCATCCTTTGAAAACATAGCTACATGAACTTATGAATGAAAGTTGACAAAATCTAATCCTGGTATCTCAACAAATCTAGAGACTACGGGTAAATAAGGTTAGAAAGGAAAGTGATGGTAAAGATAGGGAGAAGTTGGAGGGGGAGGAATTTGTGGTGGTTTCATTTTGCATGCACTTCAGACACAGGGCTCAGAGGCCCCTGAGATGAAACTGACTTGAATGTCTCCTCTCCAAGGACTATCACTCATAGTACCAGAAGGCACCATGCAAGTTTCCAAAGGAGGGGAGCAACCAATAGTCCTACCCAGCTATGATTCCCATGAACCATAACAATGAAAAGCATTAAACAATAACCCCATGGATACAGTGAGGGCATGCATAACTTGGTGGTAACCAACAGCTCTCTAATGGCAATTAAGATCTGTTAACAAGAGGCAAAACATGCCTGGTACAGAAACCCAGGGCAAGTGATGTATTACATCTTGGAGAAGAACCTACAAGTGCCACTTAACTAAACCAGCATAACCCCTAACTATATTCTAAATATTTGTCCTTATACCACAATAACTTTAGTCCTCACTTCATCAAGGAAACTTCTCTTTGCAACTGACATAAAGCATTACAGAAAACCCCAGTCAATCAAATGCAGAATGTAGACCTCAGTTCTAAGGAATACACCTACAACACAAGTCCTGCACCTAAGTAAGGCTTGGTAAACATCGTGAAAGGGGAGACAGTAATATTCTAAAAGTCGGAGGATCAGGGAGTTGGCTTTTTCTCCTTTTAACATCAGAAGCTATACTCATAAAGTTTCACCAGTATGACTGCTCAAACATGACTAAGCAATCAGTGTTTTATTTCTGTGAAGAGACTACATGACCATGGCTACCATTATAAAGGAAAGCATTTAATTGGGACTTGCTTTCAGTTTTAGAGGTTTAGTCCATTGTCGTCATGATAGGGAGCATGGTGGCATGCAGGCAGACATAGTATAGGAAAAGTAGCTGAGAATTCTACATCCAGATCTATAGGCAACAGGAAGACAGAGACACTGGGTCTAGTTTGGGCTTTTGAAAACTCAAAGCCAAGTGCCAGTGACAAACTTCCTCCATCAATGTCACACTTACTCCAACAAATGCCACATTTCCTAATCCCTCTCAATATGTACCATTCTCTGATGAGTGAACATTCAAAAAATGAGCTACAGAAGTCAATCTTATTCAAAATACCACAGACAACATTGGACACACAAAATTGATGAGGGAAAGACTACTACTTCCACTCTAAACAGAGAACTATAGGCAACTAAGAAAAAGTGAGAGCAGGAGAAACAGCCTTCTCTAGGGAAGAACTCATCGATTGGTTATCTAATACCAAATAATCATCCCGGAAAACATATGTGTGTGTGTGTGTGTAACATATATATAGAGAGAGCAGATTGTACTTAGAAATATGTATATTATATATATACATATATATATACACACACATATATATATATAATATGCATGTAACAGGGGTTAATGAAAAGGGGGGCCATGAGTTTGAATGAGAGTAAGGAGGACTTGGAGATATAAAAGGAAAGAGGGAAATGATGTGATTATATTATACTCTCAAAAGTAAAAGAAAGTTAATGGAGTTATAGGATAAGATCCTAATTCAATAAAGCCAATACACTTAGAAAAAGATAAAGGCACATCAGCAACCTCTCCACATGGGCAGGGGAATGATTGAGATTGCAGAGAGAGAGAGAGAGAGAGAGAGAGAGAGAGAGAGAGAGAGAGAGAGAGAGAGAGAGAGAAGCTATAGTAAGCTAATGTGAAGATACAGTAAGAAGGTGACATTTATAATCCAGGAGGGAAGGTCTCAGAAGAAATGAGTTCTCATGGTGCTTGAGACTTGAACTTCCTGTCTGCAGAAGTAGGAGAAATAAGTCACACAGTTTTAGATATTTTGCTAGACAACAGAAGCAGAGTAATCAATCCTTCTAACCATGCTGACCTTAAAAACGATTACACTAGCGAGCTTTGTTGGTGTGCTTCGTATTACCTAACTTAAAATTAGGAGCTCTTTGGAAATAGCTTTTTTCACTATCTTACCATTCACCCCTTTGATTTTTGTTTAAATCTAAATTAGTATGGGGATAACGTAACAGTACAACAGGTAAATGTGCCTGCTGCCAAGACTTATAGCCTGAGTGCAATTCCTGGAACTCACATGCAGAAGAGAAATGACTCACACAAGTCGTCCTCTGACCTCCACACACATGCTGTGCTGTATGTATAACCTCAGACAGACAGACAGACAGACAGACAGACAGACACACACACACACACACACACACACACACACACACAACACTGAACAATTATATTAGGAAAATAAAATTTAGAGTACTAGTAGAATCTTTTTGGGCCACTCTGATAACTACTCTTGTTTGTCAACTTGATGACGTCTAAAATGAATGACAATCCAGAAATGGAGGTATATCTGTGATGTATATTTTGTTTAGGTTAAAGATCTATTTTCAATATGAACCCTTGAGGTAGGAACACAAAGAGCTATGTGGTGGTATTGTGTTCCCCAAAATATTGTGTACCTTAATAAACTTATCTGGGGTCAGAGAACAGAAAAGCCACTAGTTAGGCAGTGATAGCACACGCCTTTAATCCTAGCATTCCAGAGGCAGAAATCCATCTGGGATCTCTGTGAGTTCAAGGCCACATTGGGAAACAGCCAGGCATGGTGACTCACGCCTTTAATCCCCAGGAAGCAAGCCTTTAATCCCAGAGAGTGGTGGTAGAAAGCAGAAAGATATATAAGGCGTGAGAACCAGAAACTAGCAGCATTTGACTGGTTAAGCATTTGGCCTGGTTAAGCTTTCAGGCTTTGAAGCAGCACAGTTCAGCTGGGATTCATTCTGGATGAGGACTCAGAGGCTTCCAGTCTGAGGAAACAAGACCAGCTGAGAAATTGGCCAGGTGAGGTTAGCTGTGGCTTGTTCTGTCTCTCTGATCTACCAGCATTGACCCCAATAACTGGCCTCAGGTTTGATTTTATTAATAAGAACCTTTAAGATTCCTGCTACAGAGCTGTGATCAGGATCTTGAGGCAGGAAGACATACCTTTAATCTGAGTCACACCTCCTGTTGAAGCATATATGAGGACATAGGAAAAGGAAGCCTTTGCTTTTTAACTGCTTGTACGTGCCATGCTAGCAAGTCCATTCTTCCACTGACATTAAAGCCTACTTCTTCAGGATTCCAGAGTCTACTGAACAACAGCTGAGATATCCAGCCTCTTGAACTGAGCAACTCCTGGATTCTCAGAGTTTCAGTTCATAGCCAGCCATTGTTGGACTAGCTGAACCACAGGCTGTAAGTCATTCTAATAAATCTCCTTCCTATGTATACAGAAAAAGAGATTCATTCTATAAAATTCTGCTACTCTGGAGAACCCTGACTAATACACCAGAAACTGGAATAAGGGCCATATTCTGCTGGGTGCATTGTTACAGGGCATCTGAAACAGTTCTACTTTGTCACTCCTCTGTTTGAGTTGGAGCTTTGCTCTTACTCCTTTCCATCAATTTCAAGAGAATTAAACCAAACTCCTGCTTCATCTACCAAAAATTCAAAGACAAGAAGCAAACAAACAATAACAATTAAACAAAACCTTGAAGTTTGGATCAGAGAATTGTTGCAATATATTTTAATGGATTTTTAGGACAACATAAGTAGAGTAATAAAAAAAGACAATTTATGTGAACATCAGAAAATCATTTACCTAATACTAATGTTTTAGTAAATATAGTCAGTGAATATAATTCTTATAACGACACAGAATTCTTTTGTTTTCTTTAGAAGAAAAGAATATTTAGCAAGTATACATAGCCCATGGTTAGTTGCATGAAACAATAAAATGACTAGGCATCACGCTACATATCTTCATTCCCAGCACCCCAGAGGCCAAGACAGACAGATCTCTATGAGTTTAAGGACAGCCTGGTCCACACAGTGAGTTCCAGGCCAGCCAAAGCTACATAGTGAGACCCTGACTCAAATAAACTAACAAAAGAAATGACTAAATTTGCATATAAAATGTAGAGAAATAGTATTCTTTTATGAATGCCCACATGTGTATAAGAATATATATAATTTTATATCTGTTCAAATGTGTAACATATCTGTGACAGAAGAAAAACATTTCTTTAAGTAAAATAGAAGATGAAAGGGCCATCAGGATACTCTAGCCCTAATCTCCCTAAAAATATTAATACAATAGGAATTCTGACTCATCAAAATGCACAGACATGAACTGTTACATAGATAAGCCTATAGGAAACCTCCATTGAACTTTTAAGTAACATCTTTAGCTTTCTCTCTACTGAAGTATATCCTTAATAAAAAGAAGGAAATAGTTATGTGCATTTAAGAGTTTCGGTTATTTAGAAGGCAGGAGGATAATTTGATACTAAAAGTTCAAGGTCACTAAGTAGGCAAGTGTTTATGTGAGTGTGTGTGCTAGTTGGTGAGACAGAAGGTGGGAGAGAATGACAGAGACAAAGAAAGAAACAGAAAGAGAGACAGAGAAGTGTCAAGTTGTTTAAAATAGTGACATTAAATTAATTCAAGTGTTTATTAAATCTCCCACCCAACTGTGAATATCTAAAACCAAAGGGATCCAGAAATCATGCAATAAGATGATAGAACCAGCATAACATAACAGCTTTTTTTTTTTAACATTACTATAATTCAGTTACTGCAATGGAAAACTAAGAATATATTTGTGGAGGGCAGTACTAATATGTCAGACAAATACTTTATATCATGAAATTAAAAGGCTTCTGTGTGGTCTGAATCTACCTGGAAATTCATGACACGTGGAATGAACTTCTCTCATGTTCTTCCCCTCCCCCCACACACACACCTTATTTCTGCCAGTATTATACTTTCACAAAGGTGCATACATTGTAATTACATGTGTTTTCACATTGCAGTGATGCTGTTTGCTGTATCAAATTTTGTTTGTCAGCAGTATAGAAAGACAAATAAATAACAAATGCCTTCCACAGAGCTTGCTATTTCCTCTGCATCTTTTTTGAGGAAGAAAAGGCTTGAAGACCAGCCTTCACAAGGCGAACAACCTGCAAATAGAAGCCAGACATCAATTGCAGGCACAACGGATGCTGAGTCCAACTTCTTGATTATTTTTAAAGGTGTTAGGATTAATATTGATCAGCACTTGTCAGGTTCACAGTATAGGACCTAATGCGGTACACACCTTTGGCAAATTTCTGAGAGATTATCTATATTAGGTTAATTGAGGAGGAAAACTCTACCTTAACTCTACATAGAACCATTTCAACAGCTAGAGTACTAGACTGAATAAAAAGGAGAATGTGATCTGGGCATGGACATTGTCATTCTCTAGCCCTGTTCTGCAGAAGAAACATGACCATTAAGCTCCAGCAGCAGTGACTCCCATGCCATAACAGACTGTGGCCTTGAACTCCAAACCAAAATAAGCCCTTTATCCCTTAAGTTGTTGCTGTCCAGGAATTTTATCATAGCAACAGAAAAAGTAAGTGTTACAATTGGAAAACAAGAAACTTTAGGAAGGACTCAGTAATTGAGCTAATTATTTAAATTCAAGCAGTAATTGTTCAGGCTAGTTAAATAATTAAGCATATTTTTTTTGAAAAAAAAAATCTGTTGATTTGTTATGTGTGGGAAAAACTAGTGACTCCTCAGATATTAAAATTACTTACAATTTTGAAATGTATGATAAACAGCGAAGAAAAAGTATTTGATAGCTAAGAATAGGGGCAGTTAGAAATAATAAGTCAAAGATCATAGTTGAAATTTCAGTGTCTTGGTAAGAGGAGGCAAGCAATATTTTGAAAAAGAAACAAAAACTATAAAATGGTAATATAATAACAAATTTAAATACCTAGGGAAGGAATATGCAAACTTTTCTTGAAAGATCACATATGAAATAACTTACAGGTATGCATTGATTAGTCAAGTCAGTGATCTTATGTGGGCCTATAATTAAAAAAACAAAGACAAAAGTCTGAAATTAGCGTTATTTGTTGACAGGAAATAATGAACCAGAAATTTGCATGATTCTTTGGACATGAGTTTGAAAAAGAAGAGTTTGCAGTGTGTCTCAAAATTTTGATTTGGTGGTATCTAATTTCTTTCTTCCCAGTCTTATGTGTACATATACATACATTCACTCAGCTCAGAACATTTCAGAGGTAACTTAATTTTTGATAATATCTTAAAACTTAATAAAATTCCACAAATTTGCTTTCTGAAATGCCTCTTCCTTCTCTGGCCTCAGTGATCATGAATTGTGTTCCATGCTCTGACTTATATTTAGGTATAATAATAATTATTATAGTCACTAGGGGAATGATGAGCTAGGTATTCAGAGAATTCCCTACTAGGGATTCATGCTTGTTGGATTTTTTTTTAAAAAAAAAGCAGAGTTATAATATATAAACAGACATTGAAAGCTCCCCATCTTCTTTAACCATATAGTAAATAAGGAAAGCAATTAAGAATTTGTTGCAATTCCTTAGCGGTCAGAAAATGACAATGATTAGAATATTCAATAGTGAGATTTGGTGGTGAATAACCTAAACCTTCAATGGCTCTATTTGTACTGACTTGATAGGGAGCTTATAAGACTAAATCAGAGTACATGTCTGAATGTTAAACTGAAAAATCCTGTGTTTGTTGGGAATGCTTAATGACTAACAATTTTAAAGTATGACCACTAAATAAACAATATGAAAACAGATTATATTAGTAATTAACAAAGGTACTTGAAGTTCCTGTACTAATTATCCTGAAATACACCATAGCATAAATAACTATAATTACTATAATTCTTTCTAATCAAACCCTACCATAAGCCTAGAAAGCCTACTGTACCATAATCATAAATTTCTTTAAGAATAGTCAACAGAAAGCTGAGAGTGTGATAGTGAATGTAATTGTCCGCATAAGCTCATAGGGAGTGGCACTATTAGGAGGTGTGGCTTTGTTGGAGTAGGTATGACTTTGTTGGAGTAAGTGTGTCACTGTGGAGGCTGACTTTGAGGTCTCATATATGCTCAAGTCATGCCCAGTGTCTCAGTTCACTTCCTTCCCATGAGGGTGTAGAACTCATTGCCTTCTCCAGCACCATGTCTACCTTCATGCTGTCATGTCCCACCATGATGATAATAGACTAAACCTCTGAACTGTAAGCCTCCCTGATAAAGTGTTATCCTTTAAAAGAGTTGCCATGGTCATAAAATCTCTTCATAGCAGTATTAAATCCTAAGACAAGGAGAAAATCATCTATCCAGCTAAAATGATATTACTTGAAAATGCCTAGTTTTCAGTAAACAGTGTTCTAGCGGAATATTCATTCTATTAATTCAAAGTGTGTTAAAATTGAAAGAAATTGCATATCACCTGATACCAACTCACCCCTTCATATTTCTGCTGCCATATAGCTGTCCATTTTAGGAGCATTTTTAATCAAAACTCATCATGACTTTTCTTCACTGGTAGTGGTCCATTTAATTATCATAATTGGTCTCATTATAAGAGCAAAATTTTTAGCTTTATTTTTGAAATATACATTGAAGGTTCTTCATATGTGTTACAAGACAGGCAGAGTCTATATAACTTGGTACTATGAGTTGAATTGTGTCCTCTCAAATCCATATGTTGAAAACTTAACTCTTGGTACTTTGTAATGTTACTCTGTTTAGATACACCTTTTAGGAGATGATTGAGTCAGAGTGAGGCTGGTAGTGTCATTCCTAACCAAGTACGAATCAAGAATTGTATCTTTATATAAAGAGTTAGTGAGAAATATCACACACACACACACACACACACACACACACACACACGCACACGAGAGAGAGAGAGAGAGAGAGAGAGAGAGAGAATACTATGTTGTCTCATAGCAAGGAGACCACCGTATAGCTCAGAGAGCAGATAAATCTAATCCTGCTGTAAACCTTCAATTTACGTTTCTAGCCTGAAGAATGAGAAAATATATTTCTGTAATTTAAAGATACCCAGTCTCTAGAATTTTCTTATAGTCTCACCCATTCTATAACTCTATTTAAATTACTTCCAGATACATATCCATTTTAGGAAGCTTCTACATTAGAAGCTTCTATAGTTTCCACAATGCTTTTCAAATGTTTATAGTGGTAGTTGTCCCTCCCCGTATTTCCTCCTTTACCTTGCCCTCCCATTTCCCTGCCCATTTAGTTCTACCATCCTACTTTCCCCTTTATCTCTTTAATAACACTATATACTATACTATGCCATACCATACCATACTATACCATACTACTATACCATATTACATTATATTATAATACTATACTGTATTTTACTATGCTCTGCTCTTTCAGCATTTACTCCAATATCTGGTTCTTGGTTTTTATTGCAAGGCCATTTAGGATTCATGCAACAGTTCACCCTTTGCAGAAATGAGCAAGGGGTGAGGCCAGTTCTCCTCCTTTCAAGCACTCAGGGTTGGCACTCCCACACCTGGACCATTAGGGTCCTCTCTACTGTGCTGCCCAGGCAAGGTGCAGGGCCTGCTCTCCCGAGTGCTGCAGCTGGTGAGGAGCTCATGCAGCTCTTGAGCTCTTGTGACCTCAGGACCAGCTCTCCTACCCACATTAGGAATAGAGGCTTGGGAGGAGGACATCTCTTCTCTGCCCATGCCACCAATTGGCAGATGAGGGGTGGGGCCAGATCTCCCATGTTCACAATCTAGGGGCTAGCTCACTGGTGTCCTGTTAAACAGGGTCAGCTCCTTTGTGCTGCCCAGATGAGATATAGGGCCACTTTCCTAAGTGTTGCAGCTGGTAAAGGGGAGGGTCAGGTGGAAGTGGCAGGAGTGAGGGGGGATACTTTTCCATGTCCTAATAAGAAAAAAAGTTACTTAAGTAATGGGACATGGAGACATTGATTTGGTGATGAAATAGAAGCTTCACCCATACTAATTAACATTTGTAGCACTGGAATGTACTCTGCATACTACCAGAGGAGAAAGGCAATTATCAATATCACTTAGTTACGAACCCTGCAACTTACAAGAAAAACCTGTCTACCAAGTGGCACACATGTTCTGGTAGTAATTGATTACCTTTTTAAATTTGAATTTAAGGCGTATTCAAAACCTGAGACTATGGCACAACTAACAGGGTGTCTGGCCATCCCATCACCGGAGTAGGTCAGTTCCTGCCGTCTCTCGTCCATTGCCAGCAGTCTTTTCTGGCGGTATCTTTGTGGATCTCCGTGGGCCTCCCTAGCTCTCTGCTTCCTCCCCTTCTCATGTGGTCTTCATTTACCATGGTCTCCTATTCGTTGTTCTCCCTCTCTTTTCTTGATCCAGCTAGGATCTCCCACTCTCTTTCCCTCGACCGTCGCTCTTCATTGTTCCCACTCATGACCAGGCTGTTCATGTAGATCTCATCCATTTCTCCATGTCTTTTTTGGGGTCCCGTTTTCCAGGTAGCCTCACTGGTGATGTGAGTAGCAGTTCAGTCATCCTTGTTCCACATCTAGTATCTTCCTATGAAACCCCATCCAAGGAAAGTCTGAGGAATCTGGATGCAGACATCCACGGCTGGGCCCCTGGTGGAGCACTGGGAGTCTAATTAGTGAGAAAGAAGAGGGTTTATATGAGCGAGAATTGTTGAAGCCAGGGTTGGATAAAGCACAGGGACAAATAGCCAAACGAATGGAAGCACAGGATCTATGAACCAAAGGCTGAGGGCCCCCAACTGCATCAGGCCCCCTGAACGGGTGAGACAGTCATTTGGCTTGATCTGTTCGGGAGGCAGCCGTGTGTTGGTGCCGGGTCCTGGGCTTGTTGCATGAGTTGGCTGTTTGAATCCTGGGACATATGCAGGGACACTTGGCTCGGTCCGGGAGGGGGGGACTGGTCCTGGCTGGACTGAGCCTACCAGGTCGATCCCGGTCCTCGGGGGAGACCTTGATCTGGAGGAGGTGGGAATGGGGGTGGGATGGGGGAGGGGAGGGGGCGAGAGTGGGAGAACAGGGGAATCTGTGGCTATTATGTTGAACTAAATGATGTTGTAAAATAAATTTACTTAATAAAAAAAAGAAACAAAAAAAAATATTTCTTGCACAAATGTAAACAATGTAAAACAGAAGCATTGAAAAAGAAAATCGAAAATCCCTAATTAAATGTCTATTCAAAATAACTATGGCTGATATTTTACTTCATTTCATTAGTTTTATGTTAATAAACAGACATGTATTTTTGTAAAAAAAAAAAAAAAAACCTGAGACTAGATAGGTCATGAATACAGGGAAAACCGAAATACTATTATTCTGCTAGAGGAATGTAGATATAAAATTATTCCTGATGACATATTGCTATACCCATAGAGCAAATCATTACTCAACCCTCAGCAAAAATACTCCTTCCCTCACTAGATGGTAATTAACACAAAGATACACAACTGGACATTATGCATATAGTGAGGGATTTTAAAGTACTCGACACTAAGTGAGATGTTTTTATCAAACTCCTTCATTTAAGACTCAGGGATCTTTTTGGATATAGAAGGATCATAGGAGCAGAAGGTGGGGAATAAACCCAAGAAAACAGCACCCTCCAGGTACATCAAGACTGTTACACATAGATGAAGACAGCTTGCACAAGACCTGGAGAAGTTAAAGCTAGACAAAATCCAGGCACTGAGAAGGAGAAGATATGAAATCCCATTTTAACCAGAAAGCTATTTTCAATTAGTACCTGCTGAAAAGGGGGAACCAGTTTTTTCCAGTGTAGCAACTTTAGGTATGTAAACCATACCCCAGAGCAGGCCCATGTCCAGAAGCAGTTATCCAACTCCATGGTTTTCTTTCCTTATTTTATTGTGTATGTTTGTGTGAACAAACACTTTGTCTTTTGTTTCATTTTAGGATTTTCTTTCTTATTGATTTTCCTTTTTATTTTTAAGTTTTTCAATTTGGATTTTAGTATTTTGGGGGAATGGTATTGTTGCTTTTCTTGATTTTTTTGAGAGAAAGAGAGCACATGAAGTTGAGGGGATAGGGAGGTAGGACGAATGTGTGGAATATTCCTTTACACTGTGTGAATATATGTCACTGTGATTGGTTTAATAAAGAATCTGACTGGCCAATAGCTGGACAGGATAACGTTAGGTGGGAAACCAGACTAAGGACATTGGGAAGAAGAAGGGCAGAGTCAGAGGAGTTGCCAGCCAGACACAAAGAGGAAACAGGAGTACAAGATAAAATGGAGGTAATGCCACATGGCAGAATGTAGATTAATATAAATGGGTTAAATTAAGTTGTATGAGTTAGCTAGTAACAAGTCTGAGCTATTGGCTACACATAGATAAGTCATATTAGGTCTGTATGCTTTTATTTTGGAGTCAGCAGTCCTGATAAAAACTCCACCTACATGGATGTGAGAGGAGTTGGGCACTAGAACATGATCAAAAAATATAATTAAAAAATTAAGTAAAGTTTTAAAAAATGTAAACTGGTTACACAAAGATAAAATAAAACTTAGATTTTTCTAATTTCCTGAGAGAAACTATTGTATTCTTAAAACTTGCTTCACCATTCCTTTATTGCATTGGAATTCCATTGTTTTTCCAAGGATCAATTCATTTCATTGTTACCAGTTTGATTTAGACATCCATCTGCTAAGTGGTATTTTATTGAGAACATTCCTTACATAAGGTACCAAATTCTTCATAGTCCATTTCAAATATCAGTCTGCTAATATCTCCAGCACTATAATGCCTTAACTTTAGTCAGTCTATCTGTCTCTCTCTTTATTTTAAACTCAAGTCTAAATTCTTTTGCCCAAATCCTCATGAGTGTTGGAACTGCTGCCCTGGAGAGTGGCCAATCTACCAGGAGTCACATGCTTTAAGAAAAATGAGTGTCCCAGCCGGGCGGTGGTGGCGCACGCCTTTAATCCCAGCACTCGGGAGGCAGAGGCAGGCGGATCTCTGTGAGTTCGAGGCCAGCCTGGGCTACCAAGTGAGTTCCAGGAAAGGCACAAAGCTACACAGAGAAACCCTGTCTCGAAAAACCAAAAAAAAAAAAAAAAAAAGAAAAATGAGTGTCCCTTTTCTAACCACTGTCAATTGTCAGTAGATCCTTAAGTTAGGGGTGGGGCTTTGTGCCTGTCTCCCCAACTCCTCCATGCTTGGATATTGTTCAGCCTGAGCTTGCCCAGACCTTTTTATGCTATTACAGTCTCTATGAGTTGATTTATGCAACTGCCCTGCTGTGACCAGAAAACAGTTTTCATGAACTCATCTATGACCTCTGGCTCTTAGAATCTTTCTGACCTGTCTTTAGTGATGATCCTGAGCCTTAGGGACAAGTTTTATCTACTGTAGAAAATAAAAGACATTCAACATTGAAAAAGGTCTTTACTGAAAAATTAGCTGTTTGTATAGGCTGTTGCAGTCTGTGATTCAATGTGGGTACTTCTTTTACAAATGAATGAAGACAAATAAGGCTCATTTTGTATGAAAACAGAATATAATGTCTATTTTCAGTTATAGCAATAAAATAGTTTTAAGTTAGATGTTATAAGGTATTTTTGTCTTCTAGTAATCACAATATTTATTATGTGCTCTGAAAATAGTCTGAATGTATGGCTCAATTCCATAAAACTTTTCCTTGCTGTAGTCAGAAGGTTTTTCTGGTCCCACCCGGCCCCATGGTCTGCATTCCTCTAGTAGTGCCTGGTTCTGTGGTCCCTAAGCCGCTTATAAAGTAATCATTCAGAGGTTTATTAATTATCAACTGTATGGCCTATGGCAGGCTTCTTGCTAGCTGTCTCTTATAACTTAACCCATTTCTATTAATCTATAAGTGGCTACATGGCTGTGGCTTACCAGTACTTTCACATCTTGCTTCTCCTGGTGGCAGGTGGCATCTCCCTTTGGCTTTTTTCTCCCTGTATATCTGTCTGGATTTCCTGCTTGCCTCTAAGCTGCCTTACCACAAGCCAATGCAGCTTTATTTATCAACAAATCAGAGCAACACATATTCACAGAATGCAGAAAGATATTCCACAGCACTTCCCTTTTCTGTTTAATCAAAAGGAAGGTTTTAACTTTAACATAGTAAAATTACGTATAATAGAACAGTTATCAAGCAAGAATTAAAGTTACAATATCTAGTCTATTTATATTTGACAAAATTAAAGAAAATATTATATCATCTATCCTATATTTGTGAGTCTAAAGTTTCATATCTAATTTATCTTTTATCATGACTAAGGAAAACTATAACTGTAACTATCTATTCTTCAATTACATCAAAGACTTCAGAAGGATATAATAATACCTAGATAAACAAGAAGTGCATTATAAACAACTTCCAAAAATTCTGGAAATAACAGAGATAGCTGTTTGCCTGGACCGTCATCCAAAGTTCCTCTATAATGTTGGGGAATCCATCTTCAGCCAATAAGCCTAGAATATTTTAGTCACTTTTCTCTATGTCCTGTGGAATATTTGTCAATCTCCTCTGCAAAGTAGGAACCTTAAAAACTATTTTGGCAAATTCAGTGGTCATTTTCCTATGGGTCCTGCATGTCCAGTTCATACAACATATTATCAGCAGTCCAGGCAAGAACAAATGGCTATTTTTGAAAAGAAGAAGTTAAACTTCATATGGACTGTCTTTGATGTCCATCCACCTCTCTGAAGTAAATTGGTGCTGCCAGGAGCAAACATGTCTCATTGTCCAGAAAGTCTGTTTTTAAAACATTTTTACATGCCATATTCTATAGGTGTTTAAAGATTACAACTTAATTTAAATATATCTATGTATACCTAGACAATTTAACTAACTTGACTATAAGTTTGATTATCATGAATGACTTAGAAAAAGATTGCATTTATAATCAATCTGCTTTAAATAAAAATAAACATTTATAAACAATATTTTGGGAATTTGGATGTAGCTTCTCATACTACTTCCTGCAGGTTGGGGGTGCTGTTATATTATGGGGATCCTGAGAAAATTAAGAAATATGGTCAAGTCCTGAATGGAGTAGTCTGTGAGTCTGTCTGAGCCATTTGCTTTGAAACTGTTCTGGATGGTGGATCATCTGGAAACCTCTCAGGGGGTCTTGGCTGATCAAACCATATTATCCTAGAAGCAATCCATAGGTTCTCAGTGCAGGGGATATCTTTCTGTATGCTGTGAATGTGTTGCTTTGACTAGTTAATAAATAGGTGCTGATTGGCCTATAGCCAGGCAGGAAGTACAGGCAAGACAAAGAGAGAGGAGAATTCTGGAAACAGGAAGGCTGAGTCAGGAGTTGTAGTCCAGAGACAGAGAAGCAAGATGTAAAGGCAGAACTGGGAAAAGGTACCAAGCCACGTGGCTAAACATAAATAAGAATAATGGTTAATTAAAGTGTAAGATCTAGTCAGTAATAAGCCTGAGCTAATGGCCATATAGTTTGTAAATAACGTAAGTCTCTGTATGTTTTTTGGGGGTTCAAATGGCTGCAGGACTGGCTGGTGAGAGAGAGACACCAGGAAGCTGGACACAGAAAGTCTTCAGCTACATCTCATCTTTTGTGGAGACAAAAACAGAACCTCTTTTCCAACGCAACATATCCTTAGTCACAAATTTTGAAGTCAAGATACCTTTAAAATATATATATTGGTTTAACTCAGCAGCCTTTACAATCAAATGTCTTTCTGCAGTTAAAAATCCCAAAGACAATATAATCCAGATTCTGTGTAATTTCTATCTTATCTGGCTTATGTTTTATATTAGTCTTATTGTCTCTTTAGAGACTTTATTTTTAAAACTATTTCTTTATCTGTCTATTCTCCTTTTCTTCTCTCTTCCAAGCCTATGTGCATTTTTACATACACTATAAGCAGTTTTGTTTTATTCCATCTGAATCTGTCTCACTGTGAATCTATAATCCTTCTTAGACCAAAGAGATTTTAAATTGCTAAGCTGCATGGCTAGTACCAGTAGCCTTGGCTGCTGACTCTGCCCACCTCAGCTTTTCAACATTTTGAAGGTACCCAGGAGAGTCATGCTTGCCCTGCTAACTCTGGGATCCATGTTGCCATCAGGGAGCATGCAGCTGGCCCACAAAGCCTTTTTATCTATATGAGTAAAAGCTAAATCCACCATGCAGTGTGCTACACAGCTTGGAGACAGCTCTGTGTACCATGTCAGGACTCCACCATGCTACATTCAAGCCTATATACTATGAACCTGCCATACTGTAGTTCAAGTCTGCATGCCACAGAATCTCTGTACCTTGGTCTTTGTCTATCTGGGCCTGCATGAGACATGAAGTAGAAAGCTGTTCTTGGCTCAATTTTAGAATTTCTTTTTAAGTTCTCTCAAGTTTTATGTGGAAATTTGAGCCAACACATTGGGCAGGCAAATGTAGTCAGAAGGTTTCTCTGGTTCCACCTTGTTGCAAAAAAAAAAAAAAAAAAAAAAAAAAAAAAGGTGAAGAGATGTAGCTATCATTTTTGTGGATTCAAATTGATCAAAATAAAATGTAAATGCATTTTAGCAGATAAAAACTGCCTGACATAACACTCAAGCCTTCTATACCAAAGGAAACCACTGAGAGTAACTGACCTCCATCCATTCCCTCATCCATAATGATTTCATTCCAAAAATGGATAGTCAGATAAACCCCCAAATCTGAAACTGAAACTTTTCTCTTGATAATGTCCCCAAATCTCTTCAGTTTGAAATCTCTCCACACCTCAATCATTAATCCCACTTGGCCAGGTCCATATATATGGCTATACCACTGTTCTTCTTATTGCTCTATGAAAAATGTAATTTTCTAATTTTTGAATCATTGACATACAGTTACATTCTCCTACTTTTAAAATAAGTACACTTTGTTATCATTGTCTGGAACTTACTATTTTCTGTTTTCTACTCTAACACAGTGTTTCTCAACCTGGGGGTCACAACCCCTTTGGCCAACCTCTATCTCCAAAAATATTTACATTATGATTCATAACAATGACAGAATTATGCTTATAAACTAGTAATGAAAATAATTTTATAATTGAGGATTACCACAACAGCAAGGAAATAACTGTGTTGTGTCATACTTGACTGTGTTAATTTGTAGTATCCAAGTTTAACATTAACACAAATGATTGAGAAAATGATATTTTTCTCTAGGGATGCTATGAATGACTTTTTTTTTTATAAGAGAGTATCTTTTTTTAAATCCATTATTGTGTGTTCAAAGTGTCTAATACATATTGGATTAGGACTAAGTTCATGGTTCTCCAACCATCTGAAACACAGGCAAAATATCATGGTGACATTTTCTATAACTTACACCCTCCTATGCCTGAGAGTAATGACTGGACATTTGTAGCCTTTAGATGTTCCTTGCTACAGCAAATAACAGTTTTTCTTTTTTACTAGTTATAGGTTTCCAGGCTAAACATTTAATTTTGAAGCAATTGAAAGGTTAACAGGTTCTGTTGAACAACAGAAGAACTACATTGTGGTAATAAGAATCTATTGCACTTCCATTGAGTAATGTCCAAATAGAAAGAGCTTGACATGTCAGCGTTACCTAGTATAGAAGTTAATATGAGAGAGTTTTACACACATTTATCCTCTTTGTTTTCTCTGCCTTTTCAATTGTATCACAAATAGGAAACGGTTAACCTTTCAGGGCCTAATCTATAATTCGCATTCTGGCCAACAACTGACTTACTTGACTGAAAGTTTTCTTGATAAAAGGAGCCAAGGACCAAGCATTTAAAGGATGCTCTCAATAAAAGGCTCAGCTTGCAGAACTTACATGTATCTTACATTAGAAGACTTGAAGATAACTTTACAGCAATAAAATGTCAAGAGGTTAATAAGAATTGGCAGGTGTTCACGTGATTAGATGACAGAATTATAGCTCCAAATGTCACATTTTTCCTTTCTTTTTATTCTTTTCAAATGTGAAAAACATAATGAACAGATGCCCCCAGAAACAGAAGCATTGTGCAAGTATCTGGCTAAAGTCTAAATGTAAATTATTCTTTATAAAGTCGTCAGTTATGTGGCCCTCCATAATGAATTTTAGTTTTCTCTGAGCATATTCTAAGAAGAGATTTGAGCATGAAAACAATGCTTTTCACTTGCCTTATTTTATTTGCACATAGGGAGGGAGATATGGTTATACTATGTAGCCAGGCTGGCCTTGAAATCATGGAGATACTCTTACCCTCAAAAATGCTGGCAAAATAGAGTTATGTCATCATACTTTATTTACCTTGTTGTTTTTAGTGATAGTTCTATTTGGGATAATGGACAATTTTGTTTGTAAACTATAATGAATTTAGACTTTGTTTTTGGTATGTTATTCTTTTTAAAAATATTGGAAAGGATTTTTTTACTTTTGAATTTATATAGCAATTTTCAGTAGTTTAAGGAATATGACACATATGTGAATTTACCATCTCTCACAGAGAAGCAGAGATGTGGATGGCTAGACTATATTGATTTAAAGACATAAGATATGTAACTCCACATCAACCTTTACCTTTTTTTTTTTTTTTTTTTTTTTGGTTTCTCAAGTTCTCAAGACAGGGTTTTTCTGTGTAGCTTTGATGCCTGTTGTGGATCTCACTGTTGACCAGGCTGGCTTCGAACTCACAGAGATCTGCCTGGCTTTGCCTCCCAAGTACTGGGATTAAAAGCATGCACCACTGTTGCCCAGCCAGACTTCACTTTTGATGTTTTATTTTCCTGAATGCAGCATTTATTGTTTTTAGCCATGTCATATTACCTAATTGGACTGCAAGTTCTACATGGTCAGAAATCTTGTCTATCTTTCAGAGCATATCAAAAACTCTACCAGAGAAATTATCTTGTATTTATTTTCAATTAAAGCAAATAACTAATTACATTAAAAACAAATAAGAAAGAGTACTTCCTTATATAAGAACTCACAAGGTTTCTACAGTTCATATAGGATCATCCATCCTAGAATGTTTTTAAAAATCAACATGAAGCAAGAGACTTTTCTGTGTCCTGCCCCATCCTGCATCAGGCTTCCAAATAATTATCCAGAGGCTTAATATTAATTACAAACTGTTTGGCCGATGGCTCAGGCTGTTTCTAGCTAGCTCTTACATCTTAAAATAACCCATTATTCTTATCTATGTGTAGCCACATGGTTTGGTACCTTTTCCCAAAACAGCAATCTCATCTTGCTTCCTCTGCAACTAGCTGGCAATTCCTGACTCCACCCTTCCTCTTCCCAGCATTCTCAGTTTTGTCACCCCTCCTATACTTTCTGCACAGCTACTGGCCAATCAACGTTTCATTAAACCAATTCAAGTGACAAATCTTTACAGTGTACAAGGGAATTATTCCACAGCATCAACACTTAACTTTTGCATGTTCCTGAGTCTTGATTTCTAGCTAGTCTTCTGAAATAGAATCCAATCCTTGTTAGAATGCTAGGTGATACATGCTATGTATAATTAAATGTTTGGTATTCTTTTTTTTCTGCATTTTCTTTTGCAAATTTATGGACACAATCTGATTGATCAACACTTTTAGGTTAACAGAGCCATCAAATAAAGCAGTTAGGACCCAGAATTCTCCAAGGCTATGTCTTATGATTAGTGCCAGTTTATTGCTGATTTTATCAAGAGTCCTCTCCATACCTCAACTCAATTTCTCGCTTCATTGCTTTGAATCCCTATGGGGCAGCAGCAGTTTAAGGGATATCAACAGGAGTACTCTTGCTCTCTCAGGAATTCGGTATAGGAGGATAAACAGCTACATGGCTGCCCAAATTAATGGGTATGGAAATGTGTGACTTAAGTATTTAATAAATGCCATCAGCATCTTACAAGCCCTGGTGGATGACCCTCAGAATTACTGGATTTGACTGACATGGAGCTTACACTGGGGTAATTTCTTTTAAAGCAAACTGAAAGTGATTTTTAATTAGGTGTTATAAACAGTAATTTGAATGTAAAGGAGCTGAGATATAAGGTAGTACTCTGGCAAATATGTTTGTGGATATCCAGTAATTTTGCGTGAAAAATCCTGAAATAAATATTTTTTCTACTACAAGTATTTCATACAGAGTGATGTTTATGAGTAGTATCATACTCATAAACAGGAAATTGGACATGTATTTTTTTTTGTTTCTTTTTAAATATGTGTTTATGCCTCATTCAAGGGCTCTTCACATTGAAAGAAAGTTGTAGAGGCACAGCCCATGCTGTGAGCAGTGGAAGTCAGTGGAACACCAGGGTACCACTCCTACCTCAACATGAACCCACTTACAGTTCACAAAGTACACAGTTATACTATCTAATTATTGAATGCGTGTTATTTTAACATTACACACTTTTCCCTTGAACCATTAAGAGGCTCCAGTGGTTATAGGGAAGCTAACTGTTGAATTACCACAACTATGACAGGCAAAATCTGATCACATTTATGCAGTTAAAACTGTACTTTGAGTTATAAACCATGTTTTAGAGCCCATATACAAGTCTTTCAGATGAAGGACATTGCTCAAACATCAGCCAACATTCACTTCTTGTTTATACTAGTAACTATATTAAGACTTCTTGTGAAAGTTTGAATATGTGACTATTTAAAAAAAAAACAGAATAAATAAAAGACACTTAGCGACTGAGAATCACAACATAGCATTGACATGAAAATGGATTGCAGTATTTTACCACTTCCTTGAAAACTGCTGAACTCACTTTCAAAAGTACAATAAAATGAAAATAATTGGTCTAAAAATATTAACAGGCATCTGCTTTATCAATTCAGGGAAACAAATTATTTTGTGACCTACAGCTGGAGAATTTTATGTGGATAGTATTTTATACTAATTAAAGCCACCGGCAACTAGAGGTCCCTTTTCTCTAGAAACATCGCTAATGACTATTTAAAGAACTGGAGCATTTTCTGAGTCAGGAGAGGTTATACTGAATATTTTTAGTTTTCACACTCTATACAAACTATTACCATTGCTGATAAAAGTCAGAGAGAAGGTACTGAAAATATGTAAACAATCTTCCTGACTTTTGTTTATTAGGGAGTTGGGGGGAAATTTGTTGCTGGAGGGCTTCTCTCCAGGTTCCCCAAGCCCCACAGTCCCACAATCCACTTATAAAATAATCACTCAGACGCTTATATCACTTATAAACTGTATGGCCGTGGCAGGCTTCTTGTTAACTGTTCTTTTATCTTAAATTAACCCATTTTTATAAATCTATACCTTGCCACATGGCTGGTGGCTTACCAGAGTCTTTATATGCTGCTTGTCCTGGCGGTGACTGCAGTGTCTCCCTCCTCAGCCTTCCGCTTCCCAGAATTCTCCTCTCTCCTTGTCCCACCTACTTCCTGCCTGGTCACTGGTCATCAGTGTTTTATTTATATAGAGCAATATCCACAGCAGAAATTTCTTTAGGCTTCTTCCCCAGATTTTTCTACTCCTGTCAAAAGTATATTCCCAGCTTCTAAAAAGTATATTTTTAAGTAAAATATAATTAATATCCCCTACACACTTCTCAGTCCTCTCTTCAAATCTCCCACATTCCCCTCCCCTTACTCCATCTTAAATTGATGGCCTCTTTTTCTTTATTATTGTTGCATATATATGTGTGTGTATCAATGTATAAATGTACAAATATAGAAATACATCCTGCTTAGTCCATGATTTTGAATTCAAGTGTGTCCTGAAAACTGAAATTGCCGAGGACTAGCCTTCAACAAAGGATCTAATAAATGTTACATTTTCTGTCTTTCTTCCTTCTCATTTTTGGCACCTCCTTTTTTCTTATTTTAATGTAAACCCAGCTTTAAATTTCAGTGATATGTTACATTTCTTTAAAAAAAATTCCTTCCTTTCTTTTGAGACTATGACTGCCATTAAAATATTCATAGCCTAAAAATATTCTTAGGGAGTCAGAAGAAAATAAATACATAGTATTTTATAATCCTGTGATGCTGGGTTCATTGCAGCACTGTTTATCACAGTCAAAAACCAGAAGTATTTGTGAACTGATATGTAGATAAAGGACATGTCCTCAGCAATAGGGACCTACCCTCAACCCAGAGAGAAAACCAAGGGCTACATCAATAATCTATTAATAATTCATTATCAATTAATTACTTAATTAATTAGTTAATTAACAATCTAAGATAATTCTGTTTAGGCAATCACTTGGATTAACATGAACACATCACTTCAAAAGAGTTTCTCATGGTGGGTAATGGAGATTTGGTTCGTCTATAGCTCTCATGGGGAACATTTTCAGGACAAGTGGCTTATCTTCCTTTAAGGTATGTGTGTGTGTGTGTGTGTGTGTGTGTGTGTGTGTGTGTGTGTGTGTTACCCATAGTTTTAGGCAAGTCTAAAATGATATGAATCCTTGAGGCTTTATCAAACAACTTTGGTGTAATTTGTCACTAGTTCCTTATATTCCTTCTGTGTTGATTTTCCTCCCTTTTCCCTAGTTGGAGCTAAACAAGGGTTTATTACAAAAGTCAGTGACTTCCAGATTATACTGCTTCCCACTTCATATCACATGTATCCTGCTGTCCCGCTCCCATGCTCACCCCACAGCTCACACACAAACAATTACAGTCCCTTTATTCTTTCCTGGATTTGGTGATGACTCCAGGTTGTAGACTCACATCTGAGGAACTGGAGCTAGGAAGCACAGATGAGAACATAGGGCATTTATTTTCAGGTACGTGTTACCTAACTTGATATAGTCTTTCCTGGTCCATCCATTTATCCTCATATTTTATGATTTCATTTTTCTATGTTATAGCTGAATAGTATTCCATGGTATGTATGTACGAAAATTTCACTATCCATTCCAACACTTAGGTTGCTTCCATTTCATGCTTTTGTGAATAAGGTGACTATGGACACTTTTAAAAGTATTTTAAGTATTTTAAGACTGCTTTTCTGTACTCAAATGATCTCTCGTTGGTATGTATAATATTTTGAAGTGAAATTTAAATAAATGATTTTAATAAGGTCCCCTTTCCTTTAATATACCAAAAAATGCACTAAGATGGGGCACTAAAAAATTGGAGATGATAAAATTTGACTAAATCAGTAAATCAGAAAAACCCCACCAATCAGTTTAAAGTTCTAAACCACTACCGTTTTGTCTTCCAAAACTCTGCTGGCTTTGTGTTTCAGGATAAATGAAATTTGAACTAAAAAAATATTCAAATCAGGAACTAGGAAATCTAAATAAAATTTTTAAATAACATTTTAAAATAAAAAAATTACCATAAAATAGGAACCATTTAAATATTGGATTGATAAGGCAATATTTTACCTAAGATCTAAAATATTATTCTAAGAGTGTGATTTTTATTTTTAAATGTTAATACTTATATGACCCTTATATTTCAGTGTAGTCTTCCTGTCCATATTTGTCTGTGTTATATTCAAAATGTGTTTTGCTTAATACAGTAATAATGCCTGTTTATATTTACAAATGAAAGTATATCAGGCTAAGAAACTGGTAATGGATAAGTTTAGGAAGTAGAACTCAGTGTTGTTTACAGTCTTATGATGTAACTTTCCAGCCATTTTCTTAGTACCTGTACAAAAGAAGAGTAAATTTTTATGTGATTAAGCCCCCTACAATCCAGTGATAGGCTGTATAATAGTGTATTTACAACATAATATCAACATAAGTGATAGCGAACATTTGAAATTAATTGTGGGTTTTCTAAGCATATCATCGTATCTCATACATAAAACCTGTGGTGAAAATGTTTTGGTTTTGTGCTTGCAAAATGCTCCACCTGAAATGTACTGTAAATTAAAACACGTCCACTTGAATTAACACATAGAAGATACATTTGCAATTTAGACTCATAATTTGTTTTGAATTTCTATTAAACAGTAAAGTTAAAAGTAGTGTCTAATTGTTCAAAAATAAATATTTACCTTATTATTAGCTTTCAGTTACTAACTTTTGCAACAAATATTTAGGATAGCTAATTAAATTTTTTGAGATCTAAACAATGGCTTGAACAAGTCATGCACAAAATTCTATACTATTAAATGCTGATCCTTATTTTGATGTATGTTGGTGTGAGTTCAAAGTTACTATTCAAAGTAGTAGAAGCTTCAAGGAGAATAGAATTTAATGAGTTTTGTGAAACTGTTTAATCCAGCATCAGTTGCCAAACCAGTGGCTTATCTGAGTGATAAAATAATTGTTCCTATGCACAGCATTTATCACTGACCAATAAAATAGAAATTAAAACTTTTTAGATATAGCCTCCAAAAATCAGGTAAATGGAGGCCAACATACTATTTGACAAGAACTTAGATTCTGTTCCAGCTCAAGATCTTTTCATTACTCAACATCTGTGTCTTTTCAAAGTTTAAGTAAGAAAAAAATTCATAGTTTAAACCTTCTGGTGCTTTTGGAACATTAGGCAGACAAAATGCTTTTCATGGAGAGCTACCTAAATAAAAGGTAACATGGAGCTAGGTTTGGTGGTGCATGTCTTTAATCCCAGCAAAGGAGGCAGTGGCAGGCAGATCTCTATGAGTTCAAGGACAATCTGGGCTACAAAGCAAGTTCCAGGATAGCCAGGGCTCTTACACAGAGAAATCCTGTCTCAAAAAACAAACAAACAAAAAGTTAACATCAGTGGTGTCTCCTTAAAAATGAGAAATATAGGCAATTTAGGAACTTATCCTTGGTTCATGGCCTGTATTAATCCAGCTTAAAGTGAGCCCGACACTGCCATAGTAGTCTGAGATACAAAAATAAGGCAAAATATTTGCTCAGTGAAGTTATTCAAGCTAGGAGAAGGTGTGTGGTATCTTGATGGTAAAATACTCAACACACATAAAAGTTAAAAAGATACAGTTTCTGTGAAGTAAGAACAAAAAATAAGTATAGAGACAATAAACACAGCAAAAATATACTTGAGATAATAATGAATGTTATGAACTAGATTTTAGTGTAATATCACCATTCATTGGCTCATGTAAAATGAAGACATGGCTGTTTTGAATGGTGGTGTTACAGATGCTTGAATGAGCATGTACGTTCTACATGTTTGAGATAGCATGTTAAAATACACCTTGCAGTTTAATGTCACTCAAATCAGCAAACTTGTGTTTTACCTGAATGTCTCCTGGGTATTGGACTACTGCTTCATCTATTTCTACACAAATAGATTGAGTTGATGGGATCACATGATTTTACACGTTTGAATGTTTTTGCCTGTTCTATTTTTTTACAGCTGGGGACTTAACTCTGGGTTTCTTCTGCTCTGGTGATCAGCCCCATCTGAATCACATCTGAATGAATATCTAACATGATGGAAGTATTACAAAGATACTGTTGAAGGTAACTGACGAGGTTTGTTGAAGTAACACTTGAATTCAGAACTAACCTCTCATTTATCTTTGATCAGGAAATGCTGGAAATTTTAATTTTTATCTCAGTCATTATTCCTGTTGTTTAGTATTGCTGTTTAAAAGGGTTCTCAGTGACAGAGAAGCTGGAAAAAAATCCAAGTGATGGCAGATACTACAGGTATTTGGTATAATTTGTTTGCTTCTGGGGAAGTAGAGACTGAGAAATCTACTAAGAACAGTGGGATAGGACTTAGCCAGAAATAAGACCTGGGAAGATTCATGGCATGTCCTATTCATGTATCTAGAAAACATGCACTAAAACTCTAAAGAGTTACTTTGTTTAATGCATACAAAACAAATAAGCAAGCAAATAAAACAAAACTCTATAATTTATCAGTTGATGGGTTGTTCTAGAATCTATCTGGGAAGAAGAGATATATATCGAGGTCAATAAGGATTAGTTCTACCTATTCACAAACCTGTGACTTTAAGATAAATGAAGGCAAATGTGATCTATTGCTATGGTTTTAGCACAGTTTAAAATAAATGATATCTCACCTTTTTTTCACATTTCATTTGAAATAATAACATTTTGGTGGTAACACAAAATCTGGAGGAACATTTGACTCAAATTTCTCATACAATGAAATTACCTTTCCTTCCCCTATACATCTTTTATTGGCCATTAAATTTTTATTTATAAAAACAAAGTTCCCTGTTATGACTTCTAGCAACTAATAGCAAAAAAACATTTATCTGTCTAAAATTTTGCCATTTCTCAAGTGTGCTATCAAAAGTCATTTTGCAGACTCAGGCTTCCACTTAACAAAGAGTTATACTGTAATAAATTTTATGCTGTGATTACAATGCAGCAGAAGTTCAATGCAAAGAAAATTTGATACTCATAAAAATCAAATCTGTAGCAAGAGGATGAAGATAGTCTCATAAATGGTTATTCTCAAGAAGTGCAGAATTGCAGCGCCAGTATGACTGTTAGGCCTCACTTTTAAAAAAGCAAACTATCTGTCCTATAATTTCCTTAGCAAGTAGGTAGTTTCCATAGATGGTGTATAAAGGTAACTGCTATTGGCTTGTTTTCTTTTTTCCCAGTCCAAAAATCTATTCTTTTAAATCAATGATTTTTGCCTTGCTTTATCTCTCTCCTCAGCAATTTTTAAAATGAGGATTTTTTAAAATATTTACTTCACAATGATCATGTCATAAAATAGAGGCTTTCAAAGAAAAAGAAAGAATGTTCTTCCTTAAAACAAGCGAAAACTGAGTGACTCTCTCAGCCCAAAGTACAGATGTGGGATCAGCCTGTTGATGAACAGAAAACTCTCTTCTTTCACGTTTCCAATTCTTGTGCCTGTTTCTGCATTAAAAGTTAGAATATTAAAAAATCAACATATGAGAAATAGATACGATTATTTATGCGATTCTTATAACCCTGAAATATTTGAAGATTCAGCATTGAGATAAATTGTTATTGTGAAAACACAAAAAGCTAAATTCTACCTTACTTCAGTTCACATTTATATTCATGAAACCTATTGTTATGTCTCAATCTCTAGGATCAAATGAGTTTTCACACAAAGATTTTCCTAACCACAATGATATATATCTATACCTTACTGAAAGTGAGAATTTTTATTTAAACAACATTTTTTCATTTGTTTTACATACCAACCAGAGTTTCCCCTCTCTCCCCTCTTCCCATCACCCACCTTGCTTCCCATCCACCCTCCTCCCCTCCCACTCCTCCTCCATCTCCATTCAGAAAGGGGCAGGTCTCCCATTGGCCTGAGCAAAGCATGGCGCATCAAGGTGAGGCAGCACAGAGCTCCTCTCCTGTGTCAAGACTAGACAAGGTAATCCAGCATGGGGGATAGGTTCCCAAAAGCCAGCTAAGCACCAATGATAGGTCCTGATCTTACCACTACAGGCCTTACAAAGAGACCAAGCTACACAATTGTCACACACATACCACCAAAGGCCTAGGTCAGTCCCATGGAGTCTCTCTAATTGTTAATCCAGAGACAATGTATTCCCATGAGCTCTCATGAGCTCCCAGGAGGTCAGGTCAGCTTTCTCTGTGGGTTTCCCTTCATGACTCCCCGGCTCGTAAAATCCCTCCTTCATTTCTTCAGCAAGACTCCTGGAGCTCAGTCCAGTGGTTGGCTGTGGATCTCTGCATCTGCTTCCATCAGGTACTCGATAGATTATCTCGATAACAATTAGGGCAGAAAGATTTTTAAGTCAGAATGTCTATTTAAATGGAACGCCAAACAAGTGCTTGCTAAGAATGTCCATTTCTCAGAACATAGGGCCTTGGAAAACTGCTAAGGTTGAGATAAACTTCATTCAAAATCAACACTTTTCTGTAACCGAATGCTGCACCTGTGCTTTATTAACTCCAGATAATGTAGTACTAACATGGAGATGGTGGGCAAGAGTATATGAATATCTTAAACCCTTGGGAAGAACAAAGAAACAGAAAATAATAGAAAAACAGTAACTACACTGCTCCCCAGAGATAGTATGACATTTAACTCACTGCCTTTCACAGAAAAATAAAGTACCAATTAATTATATGGATGGGGCTATGGGCCAACAATGTCAATGAAAAAAGGAAAATAAAAATATTCAAAGTCAAAATATATGGGCTAGAGAGATGGCTCAGCAGTGCCGAGCACACACTGATCTTGCAGAAGACCTGAATTTAGTTTCCAGGTCCTACACTGGGTGTTGAACAACCACCCATAACTCCAGCTCCAGGGCAACCCACTTTAGTGAATATAGATTATATAGTTAATATAGCTGATTAAGAATCATTCAGATTGACTGTTACTTGTGCATGTGAAAAGTAAGGCATTGAAATTCTACCCACCAAAGTGCGACAATGAATGATAAAGATTATTTGGTTCACCTGCCTTACCTTGGGGATAAACAGGTCTAGAATGCTTTCCAACATCACAGTTCTTGTCAGTCCCTGAGGTCTAAAGGGTACATGACACTCTTAGTTTGTTTTCTTAGCCTATGTTTATTGGGTATGTTGCCTCTGTATACCTTTGAAGATTGCTATGACATACTGTTTGTGTCTGGCTTATATCATGAAAATATCATACTGATGATCAGGATGCAATCTGGCCACTCTTCTTCTTGAAGTCTTGAATGTGGTCCTCTTAGAGGCTTTCAGCCAGTACTTCTGGGGTGAAGTGGAAAGCTTTGAGAAGAAATGAGTGGGAATGCTACAATTCTGCAGAGCATTCTTGACAATGGTGGCATAAAGTTAGCACAAGCTTCTCAAACAAATAGTGCTAATTAACACTAACCTTATTTTAGATGCCAACTGCAATTCATGGCCTTGAGGCTGTCCTCATTTCTAATCAACTGGTTAAAACTACAGGGAATGCCAAGACACACTCAGGCTTGGAAATTGGCCAGGAACATTCACAGAACTCAGTACAGCCGTATACCTACGTTAGTAATTGTGTGTGTGTGTGTGTGTGTGTGTGTGTGTGTGTGTGTGTGTGTGTGAGTGAGAGAGGGGGGGGGATATGGACATATATGGACAGAGGTAAGAAGGCAACAATTAGAAGTCAGTTCTCAATTTCCACCTTGTTTTGAGGCAATTTCTATCACTTTACTGCATGGTCATATATTTCTGACTAGCTGATCCCATGAATTTCTGGGTAATTTTCCCATCTCCTCCTCCCATTTCTCTATAGGAGTGCTGGAATTACATTTGTACTCCATCACATCATTGTGCTCTTGGGATCTCAACACAGGTTGTAACATTTGTGTGGCAAGTGCTTTTTTTACCCATTAATCCATCTCTTCAGCCTGGTAACCATTATATTAAAATCGTACAAGCCAAACACAGTTAGAGAGACTCACAGAACAAGGTCTCAGGGGGTCTGCAGAACAGAGCTTTCATTTTTTTTTCCACATGGAATCCACATGGGTTTTTATCCTGTCACACTGATGTACTTGGAAATCAGTAAGCTCACATCAGCTTATTGCCAGAGTTACACTGAGCCTCCCTCTGTAGCCATGATTGACTGAGTTCAGTATCTAGCCCCATCCCCTCCATTCTTTTCCCAGCAGTCAGGCAGTCAGCCAGATACTGTATCTTGAAGGCCCATTTCTTAGTCCTATTACTGATCTCTCTGGCATCATCAGTCTGCATCCTGAGCCATTTCAAGTATGATCTAAGAGCCTACTTTGAATAACACACTGTCCCATCAGTCAGGATTCTGAGATCACAGATGTTTCCTAAGAGTGATCATGGATAAAAATCAGATGAATTATTTGCATGTGTGTGTATATATAATATATATGTATATAATATATATAGTACATATGTGTATATATGTATTATTATATGTGTGTGTGTTTCTCATTCCCCAAACCTGATTCACTAAGAATACAACACTTTGTCTACAACAGACCATTTAAAGAGGAAACTGAGTAACATAATGTAGGCCATGGAAAATTATGGACAGAATCATTGCTATGCTATCATTGTTTGTCTAAGAGTGCAAAAACCTCAACAAATTTCCTGAGTTTCAGTTTAGTAATGAAAGATACAGAGAATGGATTAGTAGCATCTAGTAGCAGTCATGCACATCATTGGAAAACCAAGCTCTTAATTTAGACTCATAAACTGTCTATCAGACACACACACACTCACCAAGAGCTTAAATTGACAGAAGTTATTAACTGAAAACACTGTAATTATCCTAGGAATTATTAGACACCGAAATGGTTCAGCTGCCATAGAGAAATACAATTAATTACTGCCCATCATTCTTACTTGTACTTAAAATTCCTAGTGCTGCAGGAAAATCTTGAAATTTATACAATTTTACATTACTATCTGAGTTATATTGAAAACAAAGTTTTGATATATATTTTAAATATGTAATGCTTATAAAAATGAAAAAGGATTAAATTTCTAAGACTTTATTGAATTATTTATATTTTTAGGAGCATTTTCTGCATTAATTAATATATACACTATTAATCATGTGATTATATTGTATATTAATTATATATCCCATGTATAATCATATAGTAAAATATTATATATATATATATACATATATATATATATATATATATATATATATACATATGTGTGTGTGTGTGTGTGTGTGTGTATGGATTTCCATGGACCCTTTCAGCCAACAACTCAAGAGATGACCAGCTGGGGCTCCATCTCCCTCATTATTTGAAGACTTCATTAGGATTTCCTTCATCAATTATGGGACGTTTCCACTGCACTAAGGTTCTATACTGCCCCTAAAATGCCCTTAGATTCTAACTGTCTCTCCCTTAATTTCCTTCCTCAATCCTTTCTCCCTTCCTCTCCCCATCCTGACCCATAGGCATGGGTGATTTTTCCATCTTCTGATATCTTCTTCAGTTTCCTCTTCAAAGACTTGAAGTTTGTATCCTCCAGGTCTTTCACTTGCCTGGTTAGATTTACCCCAAAATATGTTATAATGTTTGTGGCTACTATGAAGGGTGTTTTTCCCTGATTTCTTTCTCAACCTGTTTGTCATTTATATATAGAAGGGCTACTGATTTTTTTAAGTTAATCTTGTATGCAACCACTTAGCTAAAGGTGTTTATCAGTTGTGGGAGTTTCCTGATAGAAATTTTGGCGTCACTTATGTATACTGTCAAATTATCTGCAAATAGTGATACTTTGACTTCTTCCTTTCCAATGTGTATCTACTTGATCTCTTTTAGTTGTCCTATTACTCTAAGACTTCATTACCTTATTGAATATGCATGGAGAGAGTGGACAGTCTTGTCTTGTTCCTAATTTTAGTATTATTGCTTTGAGTTTCTCTCCATTTAAAGTTGATAGCAGCTTGCTGGAAAACTGCCTTCCTTATGTTTAGATATAGTATTCCTAATCTCTTCAGGACTTTTATCATGAAGAAGTGGCTGCTCTCCACAAACTGGTAGCAAGACCCAATTGCTGAAGACAATGCCCACATAACTCACTGCACATGGATAGTTGGAGCTGGTAGGTGCCTACTTTAGAACTTTCACTTCCATGGTCTAGTGTCTATGACAAGGAAAAGTACTGTGCAGTACTCATAGATGGGTACCTCATTCATCCATCATTAGAGAAGCTTCCTTGTGCAGTAGATGGAAACAAATCTGTGAAGACCCACAGCCAGACATTAATTAGAGAGAGACCTTGAAACACACAGCTTTAAATAAGATGTCTTCATCAAATCCATGGAAAAGGAAGGAGAAGGAATGAGGGAGACAGAAGGAACAGAAGACACCAGGAAAACAAGGCCATCTAAAAGAACTGAGCAAATATCACAGAGACAATCCTATAATAATCATGGGGCCTATATGGGTCTGCACCAGAGCCTCTGCATGTTTACTATAGCTTTCAATTTCATACCTTCATGGGACCCTTACACGTGTAAATGAATGGGTCTCTGATCCTTGTGCCTTCTCTAGGGGCTCTTTTATTTTTCTATTGGCTTGCCATGTCCAACTTTAATATGATAGGGCTTGCTACATTTTGTTTGTTTTATTTTGTTATTTTTGTTGTTATCTCTTTGAACTGTGTTATTGTCTAATGAGAGAAAGAAAGGGAGGGTGGATCCAGATGAGAGACAAGGTGGGGAGGAACTGGGAGGAGTAAAGGGAATTATATATGAGAAAAGAATCTATATTTAGTAAGAGAGGGAAATAAAAAATAAACATATTATATGTTATACAGAAATTGAAAAGTTATAAATTTTAAGGCTTTAATAATTTTTTTATGGATGCAGTGAACTTTATTGATGGTATTCAAGAGAATAGGGCTCCCTAAGCCAGGCTCTGAGATAGAACAGGAACTGCTCAGCAGCTAAGGGTATCTCTCTTGCTGTCCTTGCTGTGGTGGGTGGTCGAGGGTGGGCTTCTTACTCCTTGGAGGCCATGTAGGCCATGAGGTTCACCACCCTGTTGCTGTAGCCTTATTCATTGTTGTACCAGGAAATGAGCTTCACAGAGTTGTCATTGAGAGCAATGCCAGCCCCAGCATCCAAGATGGAAGAGTGGGGGTCACTGTTAAAATTGCAGGAGACAACCTGGTCCTCAGTGTAGCCCAGGATGCATTTAGTGGGCCCTCCAATGCCTGCTTCAAGGCCTTCTTAATGTCATCATATTTGGCGGGTTTCTTCAGACGGCATGTCAGATCCATGACAGACACATTTGGGGTAGGAACATGGAAGGTCATGCCCCTGAGCTTCCTGTTCAGCTCTGGGATGACCTTGACCACAGCCTTGGCAGCACCGGTGGATGCAGGGATGATGTTCTGGGCAGCCCCATGGCCATCATGCCACAGTTTCCCAGAGGGGCCATCCACAGTCTTCTCGGTGGCAGTGATGGAATGGACTGTGGTCGTGAGTCCTTACACAATGCCAAAGTTGTCATGGATGGCCTTGGCTGGGGGCTAAGCAGTTGGTGGTACAGGAAGCATTGCTGACAGTCTTGAGTGAATTGCCATATTTCTCATGGTTCACACCCATCACAAACATTGGGGCATCAGCAGAAGGGGCAGAGATGATGACCCTTTTAGTCCCACCCTTCAAGTGGGCCCCAGCCTTCTCCTGGTGGTGAAGACACCAGTAGACTCCATAACATACTCAGCACCAGCCTCACCTCACTTGATGTTGGCTGGATCTTGCTCCTGGAAGATGGTGATGGCCTTCCCATTGATGACAAGTACCATTGAATTTGCCATGATTAGAATCATACTGGAACATGTAGACCATGTAGTTGAGGTCAATGAAGGGGTCATTGATGGCAACAATTTCAATTTTATAAGACTGGAAGGCAGCCCTGGTAACCAGGTGTCCAATTCAGCCAAATCTGTTCACTCCGACCTTCACCATTGTGTCTCAGGAACGAGGCTGGCACTGTATGAAAAGATGCAGCTGTCTCTGGAATAGGGAGGAGCAGAGAGCCTATGTTTTATTTTATATGAGTGAATGTTTTGCCTGCATGCATGTAAGTTCACTGTGTGTACCTCTGGTCCCTTTGAGTTCAGAAGGCACCTAGACTCCTTGGTACTGGAGTTACAGAAGGTCACAAGTTGTCATGTGGGTACTGGAGGCTAATGTGGTGGTATTGTGTTCCCCAAAATATTGTGCACACTAATAAACTTATCTGGGGTCAGAAAACAGAACAGCCACAATATTAAACATGGTACCACATGCCTTTAATCCTAGCATTCCAGAGGCAAAGATCTACCTGGATCTCTGTGTGTTCAAGGATACAGTCAAGCATGGTGACTCACACCTTTAATTCCAGAAAATGAGCCTTTAAACCCAGGGAGTGATGGCAGAAAGCAGAAAGGTATATAAGGTGTGAAGACCAGAAACTAGAAGCTTTTAGCTGGTTAAGCTTTTAGGCTTTTCAGCAGCAGTTCAGCTGAGATTCATTTGGATGAGGACTCAGAAGCTTCCAGTCTGAGGAAACAGGATCAACTGAGGAACTGGGGAGGTGAGGAAGCTGTGGCTTTTTCTGCTTCTCTGATCTTCCAGTATTCACCCCAATACCTGGCTCCAGGTTTGTTTTTATTAATAAGACCCTTCTAAGATTCCTGCTACAGCTAAACCCAAGTACTTTGGAAAAGTAGATAGTGGAAGCTAAGCAGGGTCAGATCTAGTTAATACATGGATGGTAGAAAATTAGAAACAAAGATTTTGAAAAGAAAATAAGAATCGCCTACTGTCCTATCAGAAAGTACAGAAGAAAAAGAAAGAAGCCACACCCTACCAGATGGCCAGGGAAGGAAGGAGACAATGGTTGCACTTCTTGGAATAGTAATTAAATGATGGTAGCCTTTTCCTAACTTTATTGATTTAATGGAGAGAGAAGATAAAATGCTAAAACTGCAACTTCATAGATTTATTTTCACCTACTTTGTTAAAGCTACTAAAAAACATCATGATACCATGGTTTTTTCATCAAATGATTTGCATTTTGTAATTGCTTAGCAACTGCTATTTATTCATTTTCTCAGTCCATTCCTGAATACAGTGGATCTATAGGAAGCTGTCTCTGTTCTAGAGCTATTAGCCATTGTTGAGAGGGTACTTAAAGGCAGAGCACAAAAGAAAGTTTGTAAGTTTAGACGTGGTACTAACACAAAGGAAAATAACCCATGTATCAAGGGAACTCAGAAAAAAATCCATCATTCTATGTGATCTACTTCCAAAATATCTCTTAAACTACAAACATATATGTGTATATATGTAAATATAGCCTGAATAAAACATCCAATATGTTGAGATATCTCTCACAGTATGTCATTTTGTAACTGGCATTTCCATTTTTCTCAAGACTTTGCTTTCCAATATAAACCTCCAGTACAATTGAGTTAGTTCTATTCAATGATGCATCTATTTGAACTAAAAATAATAATAGTAATAATAACTTCTTTTAAATATACTACTTACTTGTGCTTTGTCTTTTTAAAGTTATCCTTTTAGGATAATGTATAGTAAAAGGCAGACACTTAAAAGTATTTGCACAATGTATATTCAATTCTCATGTAAAAGTGAAAGAATATGAATTATAGTTTCTCCACTGGTATCCAGATTTAGTCAGAGGAGAAAAAAATGTCAGGTTTGGCATTTCTTGCATTTTATGTGTAGGCAGTTTTTAAATTTCATTTCACTGCAATGAGCTCAGTTTTTCCTATGAAGTAGCAAGTACACAACAATGCACTCTACTGACTTAACAGATGTTTATAATATACATAACTGGGTACATATATAAACATTTAAGACTTCTATAGAAGGGCGATGAAACCAGGGAAAGGAAAAAAAATGAAAACTAGGAAATTATTTCTTATTAAAGTCCTTCAGAAAGAGTATGAATTATACAACTTTAGGGCATATTTACCACTAGATTAATGGAAATTTATTCACAAAATTCCCTAGGAACAGAGATCAGAATGTACTATTTACATTTTTCATCTTGCATATTATAAATTTATACATGACAATAAGTCCTATACTTAAAAGACCAGCAGGCAAATGTTGAATAAGAAACGATCTTTTGGTCTTGTTTTGATGCTTAGGCACATGTGGAAAATCACAAGAGTTTAAAATGCTTACATCAAGTCTAAAAATTTGTCTTGTTGGCAAAACAGGGAATGAGATTTTAAAGTCTTGAGGAGACAACATTTCTTTATAAATATAACTTTTTTTTCTCTTGCAAATACATTCATTTTCATACCTCTTGATCTGAGGAGGTTTTTCCATACCAATTCTTTTGGATCTGAAGCCAGTTAGTGACCCATTTTCAGGATATACTTAGTTTTTTTTTTCTAAGAATGTTGAAAACAATTGTAGTTTTTCTTTTTCCTTTTAGCATTTTCTATAATATAAAATCCTACAAAAATACTACCAAGTGAACACAAACATAAGTCACATAAACGTCTTAAACTCTAATGATGTTACAAAGCCAAAGTTAATGTATGAAAATGACAGAATGTGAGCAAAATAAAAATTTACAATGTCTCTAGTACATTTCTAGTTTGTAAAGCAATGAATATTTCTTTAACTTCAACATTCAGCCACAAATAAGTGTTATGAAGTTTGACAGATTTATTCTGTTTCAGTTTAACAGAGAGCTCTAAGAACATCACACACATAAGCTTGATGGTTCTTGAGGGAAAAGTTAGGAAAAATACCTGCATTTAATTCTGGCAGGAGCTAAGAGTCTCAGAAATACCCCAACATTTTGAAAAAGAAGGACAGAAATGTCATTCAAAGCATGTGTAGATGGTGTCTTAGGTAAAACTATTACATTAAAAACTTACAATTATCATCACTGTCCCCAGTGTCAGAGCTCTGTAGCTAATATTTGGGTTATACTGATATATTCCAGTTCACACATCTTTAAACAATGCCATTCCTAGGTGAGAATATTGTTGTTGTAGCATTGTTAATTGTGGTATAAGATTTGGCTAGATTAAACGACCAAGTAAACTTCCCCTCATCATACTTCAACAAAGATTTCTAAGGAATCTGACATCTTAAATATTTTCTAAAGAAAAAAAAAGTGGTGTTTGTGCATGTCTGCCTAAAACAGAAGACATTTTGAAATTATTCACGTGGAAAATATTTATGTACACAAAACAAACAAATAAAATTAAGTTATTTTGTTCTGGTAACCACATTAGTGTATTACATGACACTTATGTGGTAAGTATTGTGTTATGTGGCAATTGTTTTTCCAAAACAAAGAGCTAAATATTTTCCATATACTATTTCTTTCCTCAAATGAAAAATGCAGAAAGATCTAGAAAGTTTTGAAAATTAAAAAAAGCAAAAACTGCTTATAACCTCAAGATTAAACAATGTTATTAACTAATACTCAGTAACATGAAGATTTAAATAACAGACAACAGGATATTTTCTGCACTGTACTTAGTTCATTTGTGTGAATAAGAACCCATCCATATAGTAAAGATAGATATCATTTTATCAAATACTATTAGTCTTTCTTAACCCATATATAACTGTGAGAAAATATATTTACTAATAATCCACTCCCCTCTGTCATGCAATAGCAATATACAATCCTTATACTAATCTCCTAACTTTTATGATGCTTCATATTAAGAAAATATTCACAATTATGCTCACCATCTTCAAATACTGTATTAATTCATGTAAAGCAACTTATAACTCAACCACGTTTCCCCCACAGAAAAAGAATGTCAAAAGAGAATATTCACAAATGCTAATTTGGTTTCCTTTTCAAACTTAATATTTTTGGATGAATTTCACTTGTGTGCAAGGGTCTCATGAATATTGTCTCTGCTAGGCATCTGTCCTATCAACAGGCATATAGGGACTGAAGCACTTGCACAGTAGATATTTTTTTGCTATTTTATGGAAGCTTCCAGGGAAATAAGTCAGTGTATTTGACCAGTGTTACTAAACACTACACTCATTTCTATTGCATGATTGGAAAGAATTGTTTTCATTCACTCATTTATTTCATGTATATTTGTTGAGCATCATTATGTGCCAGACACTTGGAGCTAGTTATAAGAGTGAAAAAAAAACTGATATCATACCCAGATCTCTCCTCTGTATGTCTTGGAGTTTCATAATGTTAAACTTACTCAGAAGAAAAGAGAAAGGAGGTGGAAGGAATGTGCATGAAACAATACTTCTTTGTAGTATATCTGCTTCAAATATAAAAGGTAGAGATATCTGTGCTTATAACTTATTAATTTATTTTTGTAGCCAAAATTTTGTTTGATCTTTAGAAAGCAACATGCTGGGCGTCTATGTGAAACGGTTTTGTCTTTAGACACAGGGAATTCACATTCCTGCTTACGACTTTATGTTATTTATGTTCCAAATTCATAGAGTAACCACGCTCTAGCTCTAGTTCTTTAATTAAAGATCTCCCCTCAGAGTCGATAAAGCCTTTGAAATTTCTGTGAAGTATATGATCATGGTTTGAATACACCAGTAGATACTGTAGGTTTTGTTCTCACAGAAGTAACAAATAAAGAGACACAGATCAGTTTTTGCGTCTTTGTGATGAACTCATTTCCTTAATGTTTCAGTTTGAATGTTGAACTTTTTCCAAAGACCAATATGTTCAAGGTTTGTTTTTCAGGGTGGTGCTGGAAGCAGATGCAGAGATCTACAACCAAACTTTTATTTTTAAAAAAACATGGCTAAACCAGATATTTGGATATTTTAACACAGTGGACTTAAGTTTAACTGAAACATCAAAATTCTTTGATCAATCATTATTTATTAACCTCTACCTTAATAAGTGACATTTATCAATGATATTTATTATAATTACTTAATATATAGTATTATTAATAATAAAGTAATTTGATATTAATTATAGAATCTACCTTTTACAATCATGCAGTATGCATTGCAGACAACTAGGTTTCATGATAAATATAGACAATGCACTAATTTACATTTATGACCACTAGAACTGACTTCCAAAACTTGGTTCCATTAAAATTCCTATTTCATTGCATACACAAAGAATTTTACTTGATAATTCAATGACCTTTTATAACTGACTTAGGAAGAAGTCTTAAATACAGGATTTCTAATAATCTGTGCATAACAAGAGTATAGGCCAGAATATACAGCCATTTGAACCAAAAGTATCCAAAATGTATTTAATGGTAAGCATCTCAAGTATGCATTGACATGCAGAGAAAACACTTGCTAAGCAGTCTATCAAAAAGTCTTAGGCTTTCTTGAAAACCAAGAAACAACAAATTTCACTCACTATCTTTTTAAATTTTTTCACTCAAATGTAATACTTTACAATGAATCAAAATTTCTATATGTAAAATATAATGAGGTAACAAACTTAAGTCATTGTGTTACAGAAATACTTCTGTATTCTCTACGAGGCTCAAAATTGAAAAGTCAACAAATGCATTCAGAAAGGTAGGGTAAAGAGAAAGACTTGTGAACCTTGGTTTTGAAAGAAAATGATGGGGGAGTGAGAGGAGGGATAAGAGGGGGATCTGTGGTTGGTATGTAAAATGAATAATAAAGAGAGAGAGAAGACAGGAGAGGAGGGGAGGGGAGGAAGAGGGAAGGGGAGGGAAGGGGAAGGGAAGGAGGGGAGGGAGGAGAGGGGAGGGGAGGAGGGAGGGGAGGGGAGGAGGGAGAGGGGAGGAGGGGAGGGGGAGAGGAGTGGAGGGGAGGGAAGGGGAGGGGAGGGGAAAGGAGGAGGGGAGGGGAGGAGAGGGTAGGGGGAGGAGGGAAGGGGAGGAGGAGAGGAGAGGGGAGGGGAGAGGAGGAGGGGAGGGGAGGGGGAGGAGAGGAGAGGAGAGGAGAGAAGATGTGCCCCAGTAAGCCCATAGGGAATGGCACTATTGGGAGGTATGGCCTTGTTGGAGAAGGTGTGTCCTTGTTGGAAGAACTGTATCACTGTGGGGGACAGGCCTTGACATCTTATATGTTCAAGCAACTTCCAGTGGCGCTGACAGTCTCCTTTTGCTGAGTGTCAATTTCAAGATACAGCTCCTTCTCCAGCACTATGTCTGCCTGCACCCTTCATGCTTCCCATCATAATGATAGACTAAACCTCTGAAACTGTAAGCCAGCCCCAACCAAATGTTTTGTTTATAAGAGTTGCTGTGGTCATGGAGTCTTTTCACAGTAACGGAAACCCTAACTAAACCCTAAATAAGACATAATTTCAAATGTGTTATGATAAGAATCCATTTATAAATAAAATTAAACACTGAGATAGGATTTCTTTGTACTCCAGTTCTGTGCATGTATACATATACTTTCCAAGTTGTTCAGTATTTTAAAATTAAGAATCGTTTGGCAGAATCATGCATTAGTCATTTTTTAACTACTTCTTCCATTTCTTTTTGGCATGCTGACATCCCAGTTCACAGAATTTTATTTTCAACAGTCCCTTTAAATATATGAGTTTCTTGTCCATGCTACAAAAGCCATTGCATTCCTGTTTGATATATTGTTCTGTGGAAGTGATGATTGTTAAAACAACAACAAAAAAAAAAACCCTACATATTAGGCAGGACAAATGTTTACTGAAGCATAGTTTGCCTTCCCCCCTCTAACTAACCAGTTTCCATTGTTTCCATAGATACCATTTATAATTATGATAGTCATTTTTGTATGTGACTTGTTGAGAGGAGTAACAATAAACTCGGTATCTGAAAGCTTCAACTGAGGATCAAGCACACAAACATAAAAGCACAATTGCTTCTGGCTTGAATGTAAAAAGAGAGCTATGTGACTAGATTAATATTTCAAGTGAAATGAGGCTATTATAATTAATCATTTATACATCTGTCGATTTATGTGTAAGCATGTCTACCCAGGCCCCGGCTTGTAAAAGTTCTCTTGATTTAGTCTTCTTACATATGACCTAGTTAAATCATCTCTTTACTGAAAGTAGGTTCTTCATGACACGTAGTGAAAAGTGATATGATTTTTGCCATCAAGCTTATTTTAAAACTACATAGCTGACAACATTTCTGCTCATCTTTTTATATCTAATCATTCTCTTCCTGATGTGATCTACTTGAAAAGGATTCTAAATGGAAGACAAGTAAAACCACTGGGAGCAGTATGGCACAGGGTGAAATTTTTAAAAGGATGCCGAAGACTTATCAACAACAGATAAGGTGAATAAGCCCCCTTGAGTTTTCTTCCCAGGGACCGGACCACAGATCTGTTCTAAACCTTGGTTCACTAAGCTGTTGGTAACAGCCATGGACTTCTGGAGCGCACACTGCTAACTCCAGAAATACCATCCACTTCCTGCCTTAGGACATTGAGCTCATGGAAACCTTTACTGCATCGCTGAGATTTCAGGTATTGTCTTTCTGTCCCTCATTTTCCTCATTCCAAGTCTAAGTCAGTGTGATTGGCAGAACCAACACATGCCTGCTCTCTCTCAGAAATCAAACTGAAATCTCTATGCCTCTCACTGTCATTGGAATCTCCCAGGTAACAGACAGAAGTTCAAATAGGGTTTGATCCTGAAAAGCTCACACATTTCAATTATAAACACCCACGTTTTTCTCCTGAAAATTAGACCATCAGTTAAGGCGCTGATAAAATTAACAAGCTCCATTTGGACATTGTATATTCCTACATAAATCTGAAAGCAGGTTACAAAAAAACTTGTTGGAAATCTGAAAAATTGCCTCAGTCCAAGAGTTTAGCTCAAAATTACCTCTTAGGCTCTTTTAGACAAGAGAGAGCTTATGCTTCGTTTGGTTACCTGATAGCTGTTTGTAAGTGCACAAATTAGAAACATGCATACTACCATGCCCTATGTTTTATGGTGTACAATAATCTGACTTCTTCAATAACCAGTAGTTTATTTTCCTGTAAAGTGTTACTTGGATTGTAAGTATCAATAAAAGTGGTAAGAAAACAAGATTGAGTCTGTTGACTGTAAGATCTACTGTATCTCAGCTGAATTTTCAATGTGTCCATCTGTCATATTGAGACCAGAAGTGGCTTTGCTTGGGTTTTGTAAGTCACTTTCCTATATGTAGCCCCTGGACACTCAAAATTGAAGAGTTTAACCAATTTTCTGTTCTGAAATGAACTATTTTACCAGCAGTTTCTGCTGTGAGAGAAATTGACTTAGATTACAAAATTTACAGTCATAGAAAGGGTCAGAGGTAAACCACAGCACGACAGGAACACATCTCCTGCTAGCTGAAAACCAGTATGAGCAGGAAATGGAGGACATGAGGGCAAAAGAATAAGTATCAACATCAACCACAAATTAAAAGAAACCATAATAAAACACATATGTACATCGCCTTTTACACTCTGCCTTGCTCCCAACAGCCTGCTGGCATTTGACTTCAACTTGATCCTTCTGTAATATTTAACTTAAACTACATATAAGTGGCCATATATAAAGATTTTGCTAATTTTCTAATTTAAACATTCATCATTCAGTGTATAAGATTTACATGTTCTACCATAGAGTATTGAGAATGAGATTCCCAAAGGAAATATAACATCTGCTATGTCTTCATGCTGAAATTACATAAGCAAACCCAGAAAAAAACTGGGATAGGTTGATCATGTTTATTGTACATAATGTACACACACACACACAAACACAACAGATCCTGTTTGTGTAAATGGTACCAGCAGCTCATAGGACATTAGTCCTTGATGCTAAATTAAACTAGGCTTCCTATAGTTCTCAGGGACAACTTCTTTATTTAACCATCATTATGATAGTATTCTATAAACTTTAATCTGTAGGTGAAAAAGATGATGTCATCCTCTTGTAAAGAGTCTCATTGTGGCCGGGTGGTGGTGGCGCACGCCTTTAATCCCAGCCCTCGGGAGGCAGAGGCAGGCAGATCTCTGTGAGTTCAAGGCCAGCCTGGTCTCCAAAGCGAGTTACAGGAAAAGCATAAAGCTACACAGAGAAATCCTGTCGAAAAAAAAAATTAAAGAATTGTGTTTCCTGTAGTTCCCACCATTTATGTTGTGTTTTCCAAAGCTGAATCCAAAGCAACAGAAGCCTCTGAAATGTTCAATACTGGTGGCTTTTCTGCTATATTTCTGTTTTACCATTCCCAATGCTGAGATCCAAAATTTCAATTTTGAATATATGTAAAAGTTAACTATAGTTTGTTAATTATATTTCATTTTAAACATAAAGTCTTATTGTAATATTAAATGTTGATATTATACCTTTGAATAATAAGTACAATGTAACCATTTATGTATATCATTTTGCATATAAAAATAGTAAAAAGACCCAATAAGATGTTTTAAAATAAAATATAATTCATAATTTATATCAATTAATTAGTTTGTACTGTTTTTACTACAAATCTGATCCCTTCATTTAAATTCAATTATATTGTGCAAAAACTTGAAATGCATATTTTCATTATAGATGCTTGGCACCTGTATGGATTCATAGATCTTTATGTAGAAAAACCTCTTTCTATAGCCTAGGAACTATTGCTCCAAAACATGAGTAGTTTCCTTACCTGTTCAACACCAGATAGAAGTATTCAATATTTATTTATGCTATGGAATGAAATAAAATGTATCTCACATATGCACCTATTGAACCCTAGCTCCACAGCTAATAGTTCTATTTTGGGAAATTCTGGAAACTTAAGGAGGCTGGACACAGACGAAGGAAATGGATTAGTTCTTGTGGATATTTTGCCCTTAACACCTTCCTGCCCCTGTGTGTTATTAGATGAACAGTCCCTGATAACTGTGTCTACCACAATGATGTTTCCTGGCAGTGCATTGAAGCAAGCAATTAGAGACCAAACCATCTGAATCTGTGAGTCAAAAGAAATAATCCCTTCTATTTCTGGTGTCTTGGTCATGACAATACAAAAGTAAATAACACCATCTATAGTTGTTATAAATATGCAGTGTTCATGAAACAAAGAGAATGTATCCTGGCTTGCATTTAGATATTAATTCTTTCAAGGGTTGAGCTCAACTGTCACAAGAACACACGTGCTTTTCCATGGTGAATGACAGTCATTAGGATTCTATTCGTATTTTATTAAAAACTATGTTAAATAAATAATCCTGGAACCAATGACTTCATTTTGAAATAGTTATCCTATGTGGTAAACAGATGAATTTAATTAGACATTTTCATTGAGGTACCAATACATTATTGTTTATAAACTTATCTGTCTGAAACAATATAGAAAAAATAATTAAGTTTACCTATGATCCCAGCCCTCAAAGATAACAATGTCAATTATGTAATTCCTAGTATTCTTATATTGTTTCTCTAAAAAACTGACATTTCTTTGCTTTTTTATGATTTTAGATATTCTCCATATTGTCTTCTTTATTACACACTATTTATTGTTATAAAGACAATAATGCAAAAATATTTCAAAAGATACATTATAGTAGCTCACTTACATAGTATACCTTAAATATTTAATGATTCACAATAATTCTCACTAGTAGGTTATAAGGGTCTCTGCAACTACCATGACCAACAGATTAACCATCCACGAGAGCTGAGAAGGTAATTCAGTTCAACACAACTCAGTAGTTAGCGTAGGTTCAAACTTCAAGAGTTTGATCCTAAGTGGTTTATTTTAGGAATATTTAAGTACAGCACAATTTGGTGAAAAGGTTTCCTGATGATAATTAACTCAATGCCATGTGTACAACAAATCTTAAGGCATGACTACATCAAAACTCTTTATAAAGGACATGTGACATCTTCCACAAAGATAAGTTATGTAGACTGACTGAGATAATTAAGCTTATGATGAGGGTCTGGGGGAGGATAAGGTATGGTCTTGGCCACATAGATGGTGCAAAGGTCATCAGGCTATTAACCACATCTGTTCGCAGCCTTCTGAGCAGAAAACAGCTTACACTTGTCTTCCCTTGGAGAGACAACCCTGCGTCTTTCAGTCTTTTTTAATGAATAAATAGTACCATTATGCATATGTACCTCATTTTCTTTGTCCATTCATCAGCAGGTTGCTCTCAGGCTTATTTTCATATCTTGACTACAGTGAATAATGGCATGATGTATTCAGGAGTATTGATGTCACTTCAGGAGTATAGACGTGGCATGTGGATCTCAGTTCTTCAGGATATATTCCTAATATTTGATTTTCTGGATCATGAAGTAGTTCTGTCTTTGATATTGTGAGAAACGCCCCTATTGTCTTCCTGTTGGCATTTCATACATCAATTTCAAAAACTGACATTCTCATGAAAAGTGTACAAGGGCTCTCATCCTCCACACCTTAATTCACATGTTATCTAGTTCAGTTTGCTGTTGTTGTTTTGGTACAGCTTTTTTTAACCTAGGAAAAGATAAGTGATATCTCACTGTAGCTTTGATTAAAATGCAAGGATTTTAAATGCTATATTTATTCCTTAGATGAATACATTAAGAGCTCTAAGTAGACCATCTAATCAGTAAATAACTGTTCTTAGGTAAAAATATAATTTCATGTGTTTATAAGAAAAGACATAACCCTGCTTCTAAAGCTATGTCTTTTTAAATAGTCATACGGTACATGTAATGAGATGAAATGTGTCTTAATTTTTTAATTAATTTATTTTATTTCCTAACTACAGTTCCCCCTCTCTCCTCTACTCCAATTTTCTGCCCCAACTTCTCTACCTACCTGCTCCACCCACTCCTCTGTTTCTGTTTAAAAAGAGGCAGTCCTCTTATGAGTATCAACAAAGCATGGCATATCGAGACTAAGCACCTCCCTTGTATTATGACTGGGCAAAGTAATTCAGTATGAGGAATGGGTTCCCAAGAGCCAGCCAAAGCATTAGGGACAATCTCTGCTCCCACCATTAGGAGTCCCACAAGTAGACCAAGCTACACAACTGTTGCATATATGTATAGCGTCTAGCTCAGTCTCAAGCAAGCTCCCTGGTTGTTGGTTCAAACTCAGTGAGTTCCCATGAGCATGATAGTCATTTCTGTGGGGTTTCTGGGGAAACCCTTGGCCCCTTCTTTCCTCTCTTTAGCAGGATTCCTCGAGCTTAGCCTAATGTCTGGCTGTGGGTCTCTGCATCTGTTTCCATCAGTTCCTGGATGAAGGCTCTCTGATGACAATTGGGGTAGTCACCAATCTGATCACAGGAGATGGCCAGTTCAGGCTACATATCGGCTATTTCTAGGAGTCTTAGCTGGGGACATCCTTGTAGATTTGTGGACATCCCCCTGCACCAGCTTTCTACCTGCCCCAGAGATGCCTCTCCTTTCCGCCATCTCTTTCAATATTCTTCCCCTCCATCCACCTCTGACAAATACACTTTCAGTTTAGAAAACATATTGCTAAAGGATCCATGGATTGCATAAATGAATACAATAACTATACACAATAGACTTGGTGAAACATTTATATGCCCAACCACTGTTGTAGTTATGGAGAGTACTACATCCTCAGGAGTGTGTATGGCCATGTGGGATGTTCAACAACCATTTGGACGCCTGGTACAGTGATATTTTGCTTCACTAGGTTTAAAAATGGGCAAGTATGGTTTCCATGATGGAAAACATATGTTTCTGTCATTTTCCTAATAATTCCATATTTAACAGCAATGACAATTCCAAAATTATTAATTTAAAAAATGTAAAATATAATATTTGCAGATGATTCTTCATTAATTTTCAAATGATTTGATATTACTAACAACTTTGTTATGAGAACTCTACAAAAGTCTGGGGTGGCAACTTGATAAAAAACTACGTGCTTAATGTACTCAATGACCTGTGTTCAATCACCAGAACAACATGAAAAATAACATGAAATAGAGAGAGAGGGAGAGGGAGAGAGGGAGAGAGGGAGAGAGGGAGAGAGAGAGAGAGAGGAGAGAGAGAGAGAGAGAGAGAGAGAGAGAGAGAACTAGGACTTGAAAATCCCTACAAAAAGCTTTTGAAAATGAGTGGCTACCCTATCTTAGGTACCTAAGAGTTATATTTTTTACAAATGCATCTGCATTTGCACTGTGGGTTTTTTTCTTAACACAGCAAAGCTTCTCATAGACAAATTTGGGGAGTTTACCTCCTATAAAGTAAATAGTCCATCCATTCTTGTGTATATATACTTTGCATGTGCATGATACTGTATTATCAGTACTAAAAGTATGTCATTGATGCTAATTACATACAATAATCATTTTTTCCTGATACAGTAGAAAGTATGATTGAATGTAAACTGCACTTTCTCAATAAAATGTATAATGACTCTTAATGAATTTATGCATCCATGTGTTTAAACTCCTTTACCATGGGTTGCTTCCCTTTGCCTAAGATGTGGTGTTAATTATAGCCAAATTCCAGGAAATTTCAAAGTTTATATAAGCCAATTCTCACTCTATAAAGAAAAATTCTCTTCGATGCAAATTATGACAAACCACAGAAGTGTTTCCTATGCATTACCTTACTTGAAATAGACAGTGCACCCTGCACCCAGCTGAGCTGTGGGAGGGCTAATATCAAGCTCCGTCTAAATAGGCACACATTTCAGAGAAAGCACACTAAACTGTCAATATTGTCCTTACGTACAAAGAAAGTTTGCAGTGATACATACAGCTAATCTAGTTACCTTTATGTATTTCCAAAGAAACAAGTCTTCTCTGCGTAAGAGAGCTTGCTTTGAAACTGCTTCCAGCTGCTTTGGTTTGGAATCCCGTCTTCCTTCAAGAAGGCACAGCTGTTCAGCAAGAAGAACTGTGTGTGGCACCTGCTTTCATTTGCTCTCTCTAAGGGGTAGGTTTCCAGAACACCTCAAATGCATTTGCCTGCTTTTATTGGTAACTTGCTTTGTTAAGGCAACACACACGTCATACACATTGACATCCAAAGGATTTGTCATAATTAAATGAATCAATGTCTTATAAGTGCATGGAAACTCCTGCAAAAAGATAAGAGTTATACTGGCATAATGCTGAGGCCACACATAGAAGCTCCACGATCTTTTAACCCTCACAACACAATGTCACATAACTTATTTGGGAAGTTCTGACTTAAGGACGACAGTCTTATTCGGCTGGTTTTAACCTCAAAGTTTTACATCTTGTATGTAGTAAAAGGAATCTTGAGAAATCATGGAAGTGACAAGGTCATAAATAAGTACCATATAATGCATGCACAAACTTTCTGCCTTGGTTTACTCACAGCTCCATGTGTATTAAGTGACCTACATGGGCAATCCAAAATATAAAGGTTTTAAAGTAGCTTTATTAAAAAGGAAAAGAAAAAAGGGGCAAACCCCTGAGTTCGCCACTAGGTGGCAGTAAAAGATCAGAAAAGCATCACTACATACCAAAGCATTAAAATGTACAGAACTCCTTACTTGAGTGACATATATATGTCTAATTATCATCTTGGTAGAAGTTTCATTATTAACAAAATATATACTGTAGGTAATTTATGAAATATATCTTTTAATGTGGAAGACTTCATGCCTTAATACTTCCATGTATGTGTGATACACAACACAGATCAGAATCATTTACAGGGTGTGTGTGTGTGTGTGTGTGTGTGTGTGTGTGTGTGTGTGTGTGTGTGTGTGTGTGTGTGAAAAGCAAATTTGCTGGGCGGTGGTGGTCCACGCCTTTAATCCCAGCACTCGGGAGGCAGAGCCAAGCGGATCTCTATGAGTTCCAGGCCAGCCTGGTCTACAGAGCGAGCTCCAGGTCAGGCACCAAAATGACACAGAGAAACCCTGTCTCGAAAAAACAAAAATAGAAGGAAGGAAGGAAGGAAGGAAGGAAGGAAGGAAGGAAGGAAGGAAGGAAGGAAGGAAGGAAGGAAGGAAGGAAGGAAAAGCAAATTGCAAATCAACCATACGATATCTCAAATATCTTTTGTACTTAAATTTTATGTATATATATATATATATTGGTTTTCTGAGACAGGGTTTCTCTGTATAGCTTTGCACCTTGCCTGCAGCTCGCTCTGTAGCCCAGGCTGGCCTCGAACTCACAGAGATCCACCTGGCTCTGTCTCCCGAGTGTAGGATTAAAGGCGTGCGCCTCCGCCGCTAGACTGATTTATATTTTTTTAGTCAGGTATAATTCAGTATAGCTATTTTCCTTCATATTACATAATTTCACAAGCTCATAAACTGATATTGCTACATTTTATAATAAAATGCACCACTCAGATAAGTATTAAATCATCTAGGCAATATATACCTTTCTTTTTAGAATATGAATTATAAGTTCCCAAGAGTGACTGATAGCTGAAGAACTGCACCCAATTGTCATACTTTAGAAGATACTAAAAGAAAAGAGCATTGTCTCTGGTAATTCATTGTCCTTACTTGAGTAAGGGTAAATGCATCTCCATCTGAGCCAGAGCTGAGTGAGGGACCCAGCTGAACTAACATATCGGGACTGGCTTTTGTTTCCCAGACTAATACACTGCAATCCCTAGGAACTCTGTAGCTCAGTGTCAGCTATTATCTGGGAAGAATTTGCTGAGTTAATATGCTCGTGGAGGACAAAGATGAATTTCGTTCATCTCTCAAGGACTGTGGAAAAGCTGCTGGCTTTTATACAAGTATATGAGATGTTTTCATGGTTCAGCATTAGAGTATCAAAGATTTAAAGACTGCAATTCTATCTGAATTCAGTCCATATATTTTCTCTAAACAAATGCACTTTTATTTCTGTTGCAGTCCACACAAAGTAAATACATAAATGAAAGAATTAACTCCTTTTATTTAGTTTTTTTTTTTTTTATTTTTGAGTCTATTAATAATTTACTCACTACGTGTAAGTAACTTTTTTTCAAGATAGGGTTTCTTTGCGTAACAGCCCTGGCTGTCCTAGAATCTCTTTGTAGACCAGTCTGACCTCAAACTCACAGCAATTTTTTTAAACGAAAGGAAATGAAATGCTGATACCTGTTTTAAAATATACTGATGTATAGTATGTGGACAACACTTTGAGGTCTGAACAGTTCTTCCCATATCTTATACAATAGTGACACCAACCTTAATTTGTTAGAAACAGAATGTCTATTAGTGTCTAAACACTTTCTGAGCTGGGATGTATAGGGAACATTTTGACATCCTAGATACTTACTAAGACATTTTCAATAAGTATTTGGGGGCTAACTGACTAGCTCTTAAACTGTTAGGATAATAGGACCTTTCTGATGAATCTTTTACAGACTAGGACAAACCATATCTACTTGTATCTTCAAAAATACATTTTCTCTGGGCTCGGAAGCTTCTGCTTCCTTAGTATTTTGACTCCTATTACTAGTAATGATCAGGCACCTTTGTATAGAATTACCCAAGAGACATTGAAGAATTGTTCAATCCTGAGCAAGAACAATATGGATGACTATATCAGGAACATTGGCTGTTTATTTTTGGCCATCAATATGTTAAGACTTAAAGAAATGGGATAGATTTTGGCTGGTTTTGCTAAAGTGATCTCAAAAGATTTTCTTTACTGTGCTATCTGCAGGCTGAAGTGGTCAGTAATTCTCCTGCATGAATCTTTTTCATCTCTGAGTGAGACTGAAGAAAAAGAGTCTAGCATCACTGACACAGGAGAAACAGAAAGCATGCCATTTAAATGGGGGTTACATTCAGCTTGAACTCTGAAATCTGTGTTTTCTAATATGTTGGATTTGCTGTCCTTGAATATATTTAGCACTGTCCTGGGAAGAATTTAATCCTCATCATTGTGCCAAAAGCTGGAATCATTCCCTACTACTTCATTCATTTCAAAGGAAATGCTTTCAGTGGTGAAAAGTCATATATACGATATATATATATATATCTCCAGTATATTGCAATCATGTTAAATGTAACCACAAACCTTTACAGAATTATGTTTTATTTTCCCCACATAAAATAGATGTTCAGATACATGAAGAAAGGAGTAAGGAAAATTGAGCTCCAAGTAATATTTTGTATTTTCCTATTAAGCATTAAATGTATGCCTGCTGTTTATTAAGCTTGAACAAGGCAGTCACTTTCTAACTACCACATGCCTTTTCAGAAACTTCTCACTTTCTCTTTGCTTTAATGGGATTATCACCGTAGAAAACCACACCCTGAGCATCACTTCAACGTGTGCTTGATCTAGAGAGTTCAGTTTGCTCTCCTATATGCTCTACATATATGCAAAGAGTGAGCATTAAATCGTATGCTAGAGTGTACTGTCACGCTGGCTATTAACTGTCACAAGTACGGTAAAACATTAACCTCAACTTTCTACAAGCTCTAATTCTTCAATATTCTCACAACACAAACCATCCCCAGTCAACGCATCATTGGTGGCACAGAATTCTATCAACATCATTCTTACCTTATTGTTCCTCATGGAGATCTCTTTACTCTTTGGTTCCATGCACCGAATATGCTAACTCGACCATTAGCTGTTTTGTAGACTATTTTTATATTACATTTAAGTGTGTGGTGATATTGCAGTACATCTCTTAACTTCTGCGTAGACTTCAAATTCTGATGAACACTTAGCTATTTTGAATACTTAGCAGATAATGTCAACTACTTATTTTTAAAATAGTGTCATTATTATGTATAATTTAATATATTGTAGAATATGTATTATTTATACCAACCACCCAATTGATTTTAATCAAGAGACACAAAACGGTGAGATAATATGAAAATCAATTAATGTGATACAGTGATATAAAAATCAAAGGTAAAAAATGTTATATGATCATCTCAAAAAGTCTTTGATAAATTCAACCTCCTTAACAGTTGAAGACTCTGAAAAAGCAGTTATAGACGAATGAAACCTCACATCATAATTGCAGTGCATGACAAACCCGTTGCAGTTGATTACTGACCCTGCCTCCAGACTGAGGTGTTCCGAACAGCAATTTTACAAACGCTGTAATGATGCATCATTAGTGGTGTGCATTAAGTTCCGTTCACTGTACTTCTAAAATAACTGACATGATGTAAGCACATCCTTGGAGAAGCAGCACTGGCCCTGAAGAGGAACCCCAGTGGCGTGTATTTGCCCAGTTTCTTCTTTAGACCTTGATTTGATAATCTTGCTCCACTGACTTAGAGTTCATCTTTCCTTCACACGCATACGAAAATTAATTGATCCAATTTAATTTTTGCACAGCCTCGCTGTTTTCTTTTATAGTGCACCTTGTTTTGCTAGGCACTATTTAATCTGAATACTGAACTGGTCTTTGCATATTCCTCTAAGGAGTCAGATTTGAAGTGCAGCGGTGGGGGGTCAATCACAAATTCTTCTAACTGGCTGTTTATTTGAAGTAAGATGCTTCTGTCTCTACTTTTTCATGCTTCAGGAATCCTTCCTGCTCATCTGCACAATGCTTTTATCCTTGTAGAAATCTTAGCACAGCATTTCCTCTTTTCCTGCACTTCCTTACTAAGTACTCTGATTTTTTTTTCTCTTCAGTTGTATCAGGTAAACTTACCTAATACGTTTGCCTGAAGTCCCTTACTTTGGTACTGTCATCTTTTTCTAGTTCTCATGTTAGAAGGGATGGCAGCTGAGATGGGGAATCCCCCCTAATACATTCCAAATTTTCTCAGCCCCATTCCTTTTTCCTCCCCTGGCATTAATTCATATGCGTGCTCACAGCCTCCATTCCATCCTCTCTTTGACTGCCTCTGGAGAGGAACTGTAGGCCCTGGTAACACATGGGGACACTTCAAGGATAGATATGCAGATAGCCTCATTCTCTACATAAGCTTGAGTTAATCAAGGCTAGAAAAAAATTTCCAAATATGCATGAGAATATGGAAATTGTGGCTCTTTCATGCTTGAAAAGTTGAAAAGTAGCCAGACTAGTTTTATCAATTTAAGAAAATAAACTGAGAACAGCATGATAAATTTTGACTCAAAATTTACTTTATTCAAATGATTATGTAGCATATGAAATCAAGGAATTTAAGTAAGAACTTTCTTCAGTGTCAGAAGTATCACAGTAATAAAAAATACAAACCAGCTAACATGTCTTTTGTAGAGATGGTGCAAGATGGGAATTGTTTTCTTAATTGATTGTACCTACATTTGATTCCTTTTGCTCAAAATTCATATTATGCAAATATCTTTTAAAATTCTCTTTTGTATAAATTTTACAACTTTACATTTTTTTTTTATTTCACAATGTTAGGAATCAAGCCAGGACATAGAAAAGATTCCACAGAGATAAAGCCACAGCCCTCTCAATTAATTTCTTAGAAGGCAGGAATAATGGCATTTTAATTTCTTGTGATGAGATTTTGGAAGTATTTTATTTTCTTATTTTGATATATTAAGAAGAAAATGGCACATTTGATATTTGTTGTGTAAAAAAAAATCATACAAGGTTAATAGAGTGGAAGACATGATCTCTGTGCCAACAATTGAAATTTTTAAATTTTCATAATCAGCATGGTATAATTTCACAGAAAAAAATTACTGTATCATTATCTCACACCATAGATTAGACCAATGTATTAAATTTTTGGTTATTAAAAACATTTTGGTTTCCAATGCTATAGCCTGCCACTTTTCATTTTCATGGGTCCCATTTACCAACTGTTGGTCTTAGTGCCTGTGTTGATGGTGTTCTTCTGTGCCAATGATTTCAAGGTTATTCTCCATTTTCTCTTCTGTCGATTCAGTGGCTCTGGACTTACGTTGAGGTCTTTGATCCATTTGGAGTTGAGTTTTGTGTGGGATGGTAAGTATGACTCTCTTTGTATTCTTCTACAATTTGACCAGCCCGTTTGTTGAAAGTGTTGTCTTTGTTCCAGTGTGCATTTCTGGCCTTGTTACTAAAAATCAGGTGTCCATAGGTGTGTGTACTTACGGGCCTTCATTTCTATTCCAGTGATCACCAAGTCTGTTTTTGTTACAATACCACGTTGTTTTTATTACGATCGCTCTGAAGTACAATTGAGATCAGTGGTGACAATTCTTCCAGCAGTTCTTTTATTATTCTGTGGTGTTTTAGTGATCTTAGATTTTTCTGTTTTTATGTGAAGCTGAAAATTATCCTTTCAAGTTGTGCAAAGAATTTGCTGGAATTTACACATCCAATAGAGGGCTAATATCCAAAATAGGTAAAGAACTCCAAAAACTGGACATTTAAAAAAAAAAACAGTTAAAACATGAGGGACATCTAAACAGAATTCTCAAAAGAGAAAACTTAGATGGTTGCAAAGCACTTAAAGAAATGTTCAACATTCTTAGTCATCGGGGAAATACAAATCAAAGGTACTTTAAGGTTTTATCATGCACCAATCAGAATGGTTAAGATTAATAGAAGAAAAGAGAGCTCATGATGGCAGGAATGTGGAGTAAAAGGAGCATTCATCCATTCCTGCTGGGAGTGCAAACTTGTACATCCACTAAAGAAATCAGTGGAAATCAGTGTAGCAGCTCCTCAGGAAGATCAAAATTGACCTATCTCAAGATCCAGCTGTACTACTCTTGGGCATATACCCAGAGAAGTGTTCATCAGACTACAAAGACACTTGCTCAACTGTGTTCATTACCGCTTTATTCATAACAGTCAGAAATTGAAAGCAACCTATGTGATGATTTGAATAAAAATGACCCCATTAGCTCACAGGTTTGAATGCTTGGTCATTAGGTAGTGGTGCTACTTGACAGGGGATTAGGAGGTGTAGCCTTGTTGGAGTTGGTGTGGCCTTGTTTGAGGAAGTGTGTCATTGGGGGTGGGCTTTGGGATTTCATGTGCTCAAATTAGGTCTAAAGCCCCTCTTCCTGCTGTCTGCCGATTAGATGTAGAACATTCAGCTGCTTCTCTAGCAACGTCTGCCTGTACACTGCATGGTTCCCCCCACGGTAACGGACTAAACCTCTGAAACTGTAAGCCCACTCCAATTAAATGTTTTCCTTTATATGAGTTGCCATGGTGTCTCTTCACAGCAACAGAATATTGACCAAGACAACCTAGACATCCTTAACACATGAATGGATAAAGAAATGGAGTATTACTCAGTCATTTGAAAAAAATGAAATCATGAAATTCAAAGGCAAATGGATAGAACTAGAAAAAATACCCTCTAGAGTGAGGTAATGCAGATGCAAAAAGACAAATATAGTATTATTTTCTTCTATGTGAAGGTTATTTATAAAGTCAGTCATAAGCAAGCTAAAATCTGTTAAACCACAGAGGTTAGGTAAAAAATAAATGACTACAGTACAAGGATGGAGGTCCCTAGGAAGGGAAAATAGAATAGATAGTTATGAATCAGTTGGGGCATGGGGTGCCCTGGAATGAGAGAATCAAATGGGGATGAGGAGTGTGTACAGGGAGTGATAGCTGAAACAAAGGGCAATTTGAGGGTTGAATGAAAACCTAATACTGAAGATGCTTCCTATCATATATACATATATAAAGGCAGTCTAAACAAAAGAGCTAAATAATGTGGAAGACAGAGCCTCAATTGGACATCTCTATTCATTAAATGAATCTTCCAGTACTGGTAATGGGTTCCCTCTAACTGAGCTGTTGGCCAAAGGGGTTCTATGGAAACACCCAAAACAACTCAAGCTACTGCCAAGGCTATTGGTGGCTCTCCATACACTGACAATAGGTCCCATTGCTGAAGACAACACCTACATAAGTCACTGAACATGGGCATGTTTATCTGGTGCCTACCTAGAGCCTTCATCTCTAGGGACAAGGATTTATGGTAATGTAAGGTGCTCTGCACACTACCAAAAAAGAAAGATAAACTCAAACCCACCTACAAAGCCTTCATCCTACAAGAGTGACCTCCCTACAAGACCGGATTGTACAATAGTGGCACAAAGCTTGTGGGAGTAATCAACCAATATCAACTTTTAGCTTTATGCCAAGTCCATGAAATGGAACCCATACCCAATGATACTTGGGTGGCCAAAAGCCTGAGAATGGATAGGCAATGGAACTAGGGAAAAGCCACATACTCCTATTCTGCTGAAGGAAAGTATCAATAAATGACACTTAATGACATTCTGCTATACTCAAATATCCCTGACTTGCTTAGAGACCAGAGAAACTTCCTCCTGCAGCCGATGGAAACAAATTCAGATACCCACAGACTGACAATATACAGAGTGAGAAATCTTGGAACAATCAGCCCTAGAAGAGATGTCTCCATTAAGTTCCTCCCCACAGGGTTTAGGGAAGGAACCCAGCAGAAGAGGAGGTAGAAAGAGTATAAAACCCAGAGGAGATGAAGGAATTAAGGTCTTCTAGACAAAACAGGCCGAGCACACATACAAACTCACAGAGTGTGGCAGCATGCACATGGTCTGCATGGGTCTGCACCAGATGGGGTCCTAGAGCTGAAAGGAGAAGTAAGCTGACCCACTGACCCCCAACCCAGAAGCTATCTTCAACTGACAGCCACTTGCAAATGAAAAATTGGTTTTCTCCAAGGGAGTCTCACTGGGGGAAAAAACAATCTTAAGGGTAGGCCCTATGCCCAGCAGTAGATGGTCAACACAAAACGAACTCAACAGCATCTCTGGAGGTTCTTTGTGTCATAGTCAGGGTGGGTTTTGTGTTGGTGGTGATTTTGTTTTTTGTTTTGTTTTGTTTTTTCTACCTTACAGGTCCTTGTGCATATATTTTGGCTTCCAGTTTGGGGGTTTTTATTGGGTTCCTGAGTGTGCAAATATGTGTATCTCTGCATCTGTATCTGTTCCTTGTACCTTTTTTTGTTTGGCTCTTTTTCTTGTTTGATTATTCTGTCGTATCCTGATTTGTTTGGTTTTGATTTATCTTATTTTATATTAATATTATTCCTTGCATGCCTGTTTTCTAAAAAGAAACAGAAAGGGTGTGGACCCAGATCAGAGGAAAGGTCAGGAGGAACTGGGAGGAGTAGGGGGAGGGGAACCACCATAATCTGAATATATTGTATGAAAAAATCTATTTTCAATAAAAGAAAAAAAGAAGTATGCTTAGCAACCTAACTGTTTTTTCATATGTTCACATACACTGAAATAGTGTTCATGATTTCAATTCAGTGTTCAATAATCAATTTAATGTTGCAAATAAGTGCCCAGAAAATGGACCTCGCTGAAGAAATAAGTGAATCTCCAGATCTCAGGTCCTCATGCCATGTACAGAGCAGCCAAAATTTGAAGTTTTTGGAAGAGAAAAGCAGTAACCACAAGTATAGAGAGTCACAGGGACTATCTGGATTCCATCTTTGGAGAAAAAAGACTGATTTAATGTTAGAATTTGGTGTATTTAAAGGGCAAGCTGGAAGTATCAGACCATATCTAAAGCTTTAGAGGTCATAAGGGCTCAAAGCGTCCGGAACATACATTCCCCAAAAGCGAAACTGAAGACATTTTCCTTCTGGCTATTAGATGGTCCTGCAGTATTCCTCAGAGGGCATATTGATTTTCCAGGGGATGTGAGCAATGGTTCAGAGTTCCCGGTTGCCCTTGAATTTAAGTTTGCCCTTGAGGAAAGCATTACAGGTCATTGTTATAGCAAAAAAGCTAGCTACTTGAAAAGGCAATGTATCAGGGTTTGGGAATAATTCAGCGACAAACACTGCAGTACTGTTTAGCGTGTGGTTCACTGCCGTACCAAAGACAGTGTTGAATTAATAGACCTAACAGATACTTGAAGTTTTCATTTTCTATCTTGCTGGCTGTGAAAACTGTCTGCTGAAATTATTTTCAACACTAACGAACTAATAAGAAATATAGATTCAAAGATTTCATGTGCGTATGCCTCAGGCTCAGTGTAATGAAGAAAACATACATGGGAAAGATTCAAGAACCTTCAAACATTGCCATCCCTGGCTCATCTCATAAAGTACACTATGTCCTACCTCCTCTCTCTCTCTCTGTCTCTGTCTGTCTCTCTCTCTCTCTCTCCCTCTCTCTATCTCTCTTTCTCTGTCTCTCTTTTTCTCTCTCTCTTATGTGCTTATATATACATGTATTTAATACATATTTAAATATTAAGGTAATATTTTTATTATTAAAGTATTAAAGTCATAAAATATCATAGTCATATTTATATGTCTTTACTTTTTAAAATGTTTTAGTTTTTTAAACCTACATGTATATGTTGGTATTTAGGTTTAGGTGTGGACATATGTGTGACGTTACTGTGGAGACCAGAAATGGGTGTCAAATCCCCTGGAGCTGGAGCTTCAGGCAGCTGAGAGTTGTTGGATGTGGATGTTGGGACTTGACCTACAGTCCCTGGAAGATCAATATTTTCTCTTAGCCACTGAGCCATTTCTCTGATCCTGCTTGTCTCTTTCTCTACTCGATTATGAGTAGGCGATGTTGAAGTATAGTCAGCTTCTTTCTTTAGTCTATTTCGTATTATTTTATTTTTAAAAGTGAGCATTATTTACTAAAGAAATCAACCTTTTCAGAACAACTGGGGAATGATAGAGAACTTAGTGGTAAAAAATTTGTGATAACTACTGGATTAAATATCTATATCAAAATACTAATAACTGTTATCTAACAACTTAAAATATATGATCACTGCATTATTTAACTTTATTATGATGTAAAATTATTGAGTGTTTTCTTTTATTTGAATTTTCTCATTTTTTAAAATTTGAAATGTTTGATATTGACTTTTTCTTGCAACTGAAGATACCAACTATGAAGACTAATGAATGTAAAATAAATGTTGAGGTCATGCTGTCTGAACTTCTGTATTCTTTGGGTATCCAAAGACGGTTGAATAGTGACACACTCAATGTAATATTTAGTTTTTAACAAATTTGCAGTATTAAAAGGCATACTGAATATGGGCTTTACTTCTCCTATGAATTTTTATTAGATGCTATTGGGTTAATACTAGAAAATTAATGTTGAATTAAAACATATTAATAGTCTTAAAAGTTGTACCAGTATATTGACAATATTTTGAGCTCACTTGCTTGTAATCCTTATAAAGCATATTTGTTTCCTGTTTTTCAAATGGATAGGTAAACAGTCATTAGCATTACTGACAATTTTGGTCAAACAGAATGTTAAGCCTCTATATTCCTCCAACACAAACAAAACTGTCAATAAGAGAACAAAAATATTTATAACTCTACTTAAAAACATAAATAAATCTGCATGTTTTCTTTTATTTCATTAACTTAAGTAAGTTTTTAATTTCCATTTTATTTTGTTCTGCCAGAAAAATACTTGTGAGGTCAGTAAACTTTGTGCTAGGTTTAAAAACATGAACGACTGTATAGAGCAACACAGTATAGACTAAAATTTTGAAAATATGTTTCAGATACAGTGAACACTTATTCATATTTTTTCTTTCCTTTTATTGAAAATAGATTTTTTTCTCACATAATATATCCTGATTATGGTTTCCCCTTCCTCTACTCCTCCCTGTTCCTGCCACCTCTCCTCCCATCCAGATCCATTTCCTTTCTGTCTCTCATTAGAAAACATGATTTATACTTTAAATTAGTACATGCTAGTCAGTTTCTATGCTCTAATAGTAAGATTTCAGGGACTGAGGAAAGGGTTGTTTAGCAGTTAAGAGTAGTAGTTGATCTTTCAGAGAATATGGAGTTGGTTCCCAGCACACATATCAGCTTCCCACCATCACCTACAACTCCAGTTCCAGGGGTTCAGATTCCCCCTTTACTTTTCTGCTGACAGTTGCACACAGCTGGTGAACATACAGACAAGTTGGTGTAAATCTATCCTCATAAGTCAAGTTAATGAATTAACTAACAAGATGGTACATGCAGTGGTTTCTCCGGCTTATATCCATAGGTTTTCTTCATCCCTACGTTGAATGAAAATAAAGATACAATGAGCAAGTTCTTCAAATTTGATATCTGCCTTTACTCATATTCATACTCTAAAACTTACAAAATGTTTGAAATTAAGTAGATGATGTCATTTATTGTTGATATCATACTTCAAATACATTTTTATAAAGATTGAGGAACATGAGGAATCAAGAACACAGATTACACTCTACATTATAAAAACTTGGATAAGAATTGAATTTTACTGATTCATGATCCCGTATATTTTATGTTTATAGGCTAATGACAGGACACTAATGAATCTAATCTTATCACAGCTAAATTGATATTTTTGTGTAATGAAATACACTTGCTTGATACATGGTCTCAGAGGATTTGCTGGCGTCTTAAATTATTCTGCCAATAGGTGGCGCAGCTACTACTCAGAGCAGTGGTTCTCAACCCTGCTAATGCTGTGACCCTTTAATAAATTCCTCATGTTGTGGTGACCTCAACCATAAGATTATTTCATTGCTCTTCATAACTGTAATTTTGCTACTGTTATGAATCGTAATGTAAATATCTGACATTCAGGATATCTGATATTTGACCCCTGTAAAAGGGTCTTTAAATAACCCAAAGGAGTCATGACCCACAGGTTGAGAACCACTAACTTACAGTTTTATAATTTAGTATTGTGGCCACAGAAAGTGCTCCATTTATTGGGACTTCAATAATTCATTATTGTTTTAAAATAAGTCCTATAAATGGTAACATGTGTCTTCATTGGTTGTTTTAAAAACAGTTTATCTGACAATGATTACTATAATATTTTAGAAACCATGTTAATATTATACCAATCAGGAAACAAAATCTTCAGAATATGTTGTACACAAATCCATCACACTGCCAAGAGACAGAGTCCTGCATAATGGAATTCACTGCCCAGTTCTACATGTTTGAATCTCCATTATGTGTTTTCCATAGCACTGTTACCTTTATGTCAGGGCTCACTTTTATACTACTCAACTGTATTTTTCTTAACTCCAAGAACAAACATCTAAAAAATGATTCAAGCTTATTCCTTAAAATGCATTCAAATCTTCTTTCTCAACTTTCATGGCATAAATACAATATTTGTTAGCTAATTGACCACTATAAAGAGATCCACATCTATCATGGTATCTTCCTCCCTGCCCTCCCACTGCCTCTTCCTATTCTCATGATGTCTTCATGGGAATAGGAAGAGTTAGAGTGCTGGGGAGGCTCTCAGGAATCCACAAGGTTGACCCCACCTTGGTCTGCTGACAGTGGTCCAGAGGGTGCCTGGACCGGTCTACTCTAGTGACCGACCTAGCAAATAACCTAGCTGTCATCATAGAGCCTTTGTCCAGTGACTGATGGAGGCAGATACAGAGATCTACAGCCAGGCACCAGGCTGAGCTCCAGGAATCCAATTGATGAGAGAGAGGAAAGATACTGCAGGGGAGGGACATCAAGATCATAATGGGAGGATGTGCAGAGATGACCGGCCACGCTAGTGGAAGCCCATGAACTGTGTGAACTGGTGGCTGTGGAGCCCCCATGGGACCGGATTAGGCCATCTAGACATGGAAGATAGTTGTTTGGCTCGAACTGTTTGGGGGGCACCGAGGCAGGGGGACCAGGATCTGTCCCTGGTCTATGGGCAGGCTTCTGGAATCCGGTGCCTGTGGTGTGACACCTTACACAGCCTTGGTGCAGTGGGAAGGGGCTTGGACCTGCCTAGGCTCAGTGAGCTGGCTCTGCTGACTCCCCATGGGAGAACTCAATTTGGGGGATGTGGGGATGTGTGGTGGCTTGGGAAAGAGGGCTGAGGGCTTGGAGGAGGGAGGAGGGGGGGTCTGTGGATAGCATGTGGAGTGAGTAGAAAAATTTCTTAATGAAGAAAAATGAAGAAAAAAAGAGATTCACTCAAGTTAACTTTGTATTCTAGAATAAAGTTATTCAAAGGCTTAATTTTTTATTAAAAATTAGATAACAAAATTTCCAAGTAGCTTGGAGGTTTAAGATTATTTCTGAGAAATGTGTTGAATTGAATTGTTAAAGCAGTCGGAAAAAGAGGTTCTCGGGTTTTGTCACATATCCGAACAGCCCCACCTCAAGCCACATCACATGTGTCATTCTGCAGCTTCTTGATTTACAGTGTCCCTTAGAATCCTTCCCGGTTTAATTTGTGAAACAGAGAGCACTCACTGCTCACCGCACAAAGACCTTCAGTCCTCATTCTCCTTGTCAGGATCTGGCTGACAGACTTCTCATCACTGTTCCAGGTACTCTGTGTCTTCAGCATTGACACAGCCCACGTCTTTCATCTTTTTAGCTCCTGAGATTATTCCTTCTTGGGTCTTGTCTTCATCTCCATCAGTCCTATCTCATAATTTGCATTTTAATTTCACCACTACATTCTACCATCCTTGTTCACTCATTTAAGAAATCCCCTCCAGCTACAGGGCTGCCTTTCACAGGGCTCCCATAATCGACTGTTTTCACTCAAGTTTTTTTTTTTTTTTTTTCCCCTTCACATCCCTCTCTTTATCCTCCTCTTTACTCAGCCAAGAATTTTTGGATTCCTTGGGTGACTCTGTGGCACTATGACCCATGCTGGTTCAGGCTCTCTGGTCTTCCTGTCCTCTTCACCCTGTGACCTACTTGCTGGCAAAGCTCCAAGCTCAGATAAATTCAGCCATTCACCCTCCCATCTCCTCAGCAGCTGTCTCTAACTCCAAAAGAAAAATTCCTCTGCTCTGTGAACTGATACCATTTCCAATCTGTATTTACTAATCTCAAATGGGCGTTTAACATGCGTGCAGACGCCAGTTCAGTGTGAGAGCTCTTAAATGCCCAATCACATTTCTTTTCTCTGGACACAACCCCCCGCTTTACACTGAAGATCTTCCCATCAATGTTATAGAAACTATTCATGATAAGAGCTGTGCATGCCCTCAAAACTCCCTTCACTGTGTATCTGCTTCTGAACCAAAGGGAATGCCGCCTCTCCTTTTGTTATCTAGAGCTTCCTGTTATTGTCTGAAGGCAGCTGTATGGTTGGAAGAAACCTTTGTCTATTAATTACTGTACACTACTCTCTCCCTGTTTTTCTCACTTCTTAATTATTGCCAGCAACAACAACAACAACCCAAAAATACTAATCCTCTGACTTCAAGTCATCTCAACCTACCACAGGTGGATTTAAATCCCCTCCCTTCCATTTCACTGAAGTTATTGTTGAAAATGTTTCTCCATGATCAGAATGCTGCATTGCCTAATCTTCAGGATGCTTGCATAGCTATCTCTTCCTTCATGGCTTTCCCTCTGAGTCTCTGTAACTTCACCCACTTCTGATTATCTTCTTAAGCAATGGTCATTTCTTCTCAAGCACTGTTAGACACTTTACTCAACAACGACCATAAGTCTGTTAGAAACAACTAAAAGAAGAGGTGAGGCCAGGCCTTGGTTGTACCTGCCTGTAATCCTAACTATCCAGGATGTTGATTCAGGAAGATCAAAAGTTCAATACCTGTCTGGGATGTTGAGTGAGTTCAAGAACAGCCTGAACAACACTGTGAGGCTCTGACTCTAAAAAGTATGAAGTAAGCAAATTGCTGGGGATGATACTCAGTGTTAAGGTAGTAGCTTAGCATTGTGGGGCCTGTGCTTAGTCATCAGTGCTGAAAAGAAGGAGGGGTAGGAGGAAATAGAGGAGGAGAGAGCCACTGAATTTAAGGCTTCTCAGAATTGTATCCATCATGGCCCTGGCATTCAGAAGGTGGGTAGAGGAGAGCAGTTCACACAGTGGTGGGTCATGAAGCAGGTGTCCGGGAAGTGCTGGTACCTTGTTGCCTTCTCCATTGGTCCCCTTTATGCTAAGTCCCCAGCCCCTGCTGTAGATATCTCTCTGTGTTGCTGTGATTGGTTAATAAATGAAGTGCTGATTGACCAGTAGCCAGGCAGGAAGTATAGGCAGGACAAAGAGAGAGGAGAATTCCGGGAGAAAACTTCAGCTACAAGCCCCCATTAGTTATTCCTTCCTGGAAATGTAATATGCACACATGCAGAGTTATGCTTTATCAGTCTCCTAGGCAATTCTAAACTCAGTCAAGCTGGCAGTAAAGGGTTTCCACCATGGGCAACTTAATAGTAGTTATTATTATATAAACCATATAAATTATTACAGTGTGTTTTTCTCTGTTGTGTGTATGTGTGCATTTGCACATGGATGCTATGTATGTGGACCTAACAGGACAATGTTCTCTTCTCCTACCCTTGAAAATGGAACTCAGGTCATGGACCTTTATCAGCAAGTGCTTGGAGCCAATATACGATCTTATCAGCTCACTTTTGCTAGTTTTCTGTGTTTTCCTTCAAACTTCATTTAAATATCCTTTTTCTCTTGTCAAGCTACCACTGGCCCTTATGTGTTCCAATTCAGACCCATGGATTGAAACACACTTGCATTTTATTTTCATTTTACCATGAAAAAACTTGGCAATAGTTCAGCCATATAATTCATATGCATAACATGTGTATGGGTGAGGAGAACATGCAAAGCACACAGGAGGCCAGGAAATAACTTAGTGGAATAGCTTATTCCCCCTCACTTTCCTAGTGTTTCCGGGAATGCAATCAGGTCATCGGACTCATGTTGAAAGTGCCAGTGCCTACTGAGTCAGTGTGCCAGGCCTGAAAATTAAATTTTGTAAAGGAACATGATTTAACTCATAACATATATGCTAAAGGAGAATAAAATATTCATTCTGATGTAGCTTCCATAAAAATTCAGAAGTTGTGTACAGTGCTTTATCATAATCACTGGGGTGAGATGCCAGCATTAACAAAGGTACCACCTAAATAATTATGTTAAAGGAGAATATTGACAAACTATGTGCTTGTGTCACTGTGGTGATCACTTTGTATTAGAAACTGGTAGTCCTAACCTATTAGTCTTTTGTTGTTGTTGTTGCTGCTGCTGCTGGTCGTGGTCTTTTCCTCTTCTTCCTCCTCCTTTTCCTCTTCCTCCTCCTCCTCCTGGGATATATCTATGTATGTTGTTATAAATTTCAAAACAATATCAAACTCTCCTTGCAGGTTAAACTATCTTCATAAGTATAATGAATATAGATAGAGTAAGTAATCAACTTTACAGAGTAATCAATGCATGTGTTCTGTGTGCAAACAATCTCTCTTAAACACCACAAGTCCAGATCACATGCTACAAAATCTCTCTGGGCTGCTCTATTTTCTATTTGTAAGTAGAGCATCTGTTTGCTTTGAATTTACGTCACCCGTCAGCCAGGCATATAGATTGAGCAACAGTGAACAGTCATGGAGAATCTCCCTTTAAATAAACAGGGGATTTAGGGAATGTACAAAAATCTTTCTCTGACATTAAAATGTAAAGATTTAGCTCAGAGATAAACAAACATTTTATTTTAAATGTTTTCTCACTGTGGACCAAATAGCAAATATTTGAGTTTTTTCATATCTTTTGGTCACATTTGAAAGGACTGCTCACAGGCTGAGTTCCAGTGTGTATTTATTTATGAACAATAGAATTTGAATTTCATATAAATTGCATATGCCATCATTTTTACTGTTTTCAAAGACTTGAAAATCATTAAGTGGCTTATGGACATCCTGAGAAAATGATTGTGTATGCTTGCCTAGTGTTCCACAATTTACAAACCCTTGACTTAATTTAAGGAGTGGGGAAATATTAAGCAAATGCCTGTGACTAATACATGAAATTGGTCAATATGCTGTGACATAGACTCTGTGTGACTGTAGTGACCTGCAATTATTTTATGAATATTAATATTGTTTCTTATGGGACATATGAAGTGTAATAGATCCTTCTATTCCTGCCCCTCAGAAGACAACTATGTTGATAGTTATGAGACTCTCCCACTCGTATTTCCAGTTTCTAAACCTTAGCTTGAATAATTGGGTTTATTGCACACTATGGGAACCTGGAAAATGGCAATTCTCAGGGCCAGTTCCTTTCTGGCAATCATTCAAGAATCCCAAGTGTAAGTCATGTCTTTTCCCCCTAGGCAAGCAACTGACATTCAAACCTAATGGGGGAAAAGATGAGAGGGGACACCATTCTGAGGACTGGAGCAGTAAACCTCCCAGGCTGTAGTCCATCTGGTAGGCGAGTTGCCAATGAATCTGCATGGGTACTGCAACCATGGAAGATGCCCCTGTCCTGCAGATAGCTTCTTCTGCAGACACTTTTTTCTCACTGTCTTGAATTTATATTATAATATTTGATGCACAGTACCCTGAGAAGCAGTATAGATGTTCAGACAAATGGATGACCTTGTGTGTTGTCATGAAAGGAAGAAATTAAATCAAATTAACATTGCTTTGATGGATAAAACCTGGGTTAAGAGGAAGCCTCAGCAGATGGATTTATGAAAATCATCAACTCAGTTATGCATATTTTGAAGCATTTAAGTACTTAACAATAAGCTCCTCAAATGTAACATGTTTGCCTTGAATTCATGGAATTCAGAATGTATTCAGGTATAAATTACAGTTTACTGGCCGCTGCTTAAAATGCCCTGCATTAGACAACATAATCTGTTTTTTTTTTTTAATTATAGAAGCTGAGAAACATGAACTCATTGTCTAGAGTGGGAAATTTTTCTTATTTGTCCACCTTCTGCAAACTGAATGATACTAACCTCATTGCTGTAATTTAAAATGCAATGTGAAGTCTGAATTTAATCTATAATCTTTAAAAAAAATTGTTTTGTTTTTTAAGACAAGGTTTCTCTGTGTAGCTTTGGCACCTTTCCTGGAACTCACTCTAGCCCAGGCTGGCCTCAAACTCACAGAGTTCCGCCTGTCTCTACCTCCTGAGTGCTGGGATTAAAGGCGTGTGCCACCACTGCCTGGCTTAATCTATACTGTTTAATGGAAGAAAAATCAGTTGAATAAATAAATGATGATTTGAAATGTATACATGAAATAGGAATATTAATTCCATCATGAGTGGACAGCCTTCAATTCATTTAAGCTCATATGACATGCAATAAATACTCATTTAATATTTGTTCATTTAGCTAGTTTTCTCTGTTTTAAATATGATATATTTAAATTTAAAATGTAACTTAAGGGTTTTTTTTTAAATAAGGAGAATGACAGGAATATAACCAATAACAAATTTAATTTTTTACCTCTAAGCTATTACTGTTTAATGTTCAATGTGAATAGTTGAAAATAAGGACGTAGTCCTGTGGCAATAGTAATACTGATACTATCATCCCAGCAGTAATGCTTAAACATACAGAAATTTCCCATTTAACAAGTTCTTGGGCAAAACCTATTTACTCCCGATGCCTTGCACTTGAATATAAATGTTGTTTTCTTTTCATATCCCTGATGTAGCTGCCTCTGTACATAGCAGAATGGCGAAGGCCACCACTTGTTTCCTATTTGTTTTGCTTCCTGCTGTTGAATGAACGATCAGTGTTTATGGACTTGCGGCAGTTGTAGTCTTCTGACTTTGTCTCCTTTCAAACTGGAAAATGAGAAGCATTTTGTATTTGTTGCTCTGGCATTTCTGAAGTAGCTGGGACATTCATAGTGCAAACCGCTGTTATTCATACTGTTATAATTCCTTAGCAGTTAAGTCATTACTAGTAATCATAGCAGGCTTGTAGTACAATACCTTATTTGGGAATGTCATATGAGATGCCCATAGCAATACAGAAAATAAAGTCCAACTTGTCTAGCTGAAGAGGGATTTATTGCTGACCCCTGGCCCCAGGATCTTTTGGGAAGTATTATAGTGTTCTGTGTGATGGATCGTATGAACCTGAAAAGGAGCTGGTGCCCTGAGTAAAGGTACTATGAAAATTTAACCATGTATCATTTCTTTTATTAGTTATTAAAGTTGTGTTTCCTCTTGACACAAAGCCTTAGCAGACAGTGTTTTTGATAACTAAGACATTAGCCGAAGTGAACAAAACTTGACAAATAAGAAAGACACTCTGAACGTTGAGTCACTCTCGAGCTCTGCTTCCCTCCCTGTCTATGAACAAACTGGAAAGGCAAGCTCCCTTTTTTTATTTTTTTTTTTAACTACAGCCCTTTCTTTGAGTGTCTGGAACTTGCTATGAGATTCACAGTTGTTTCAAAGTAAAAGTGGAGTGAGGGCTTTGACTTATCACCCCAAGAGTCTGAAGAATGTAGTGTAGGATGCTCTAGTTCTGAATTGTAATAGCTGCACTTGTCCAAGCCCTGAGCCCTATCTCAAAATAGAATTTATAATTGCTCTTTACCGTGTCACATGTGAAGAAACTCCACTCACCAAGGGGAAGTCAGGGCATGTTAAAGCCTTAGCACTACCTCCTGAGCATCCTCTTGATTGTCACCTGTCATTCACCTTTTTGAGACACTTCTGCATGCATGTCTTCATTATATAAAGTGAAAAAGTAATGGCTTATACAGGAGTGTGGGAGAAAAAGTTAGTATTACTTACTGTTTATCACCACCATGAATAAAATACATGACACTTTACTTCTCACATGTATAACATGAAACATCTTACCCACTTAAGGAAACAATATAAGCCTTGTGTACTAAGCTCACATATTTAAAAGCATTGCAAGCAGGTTTTCTTACTAAATAGTGTCCTTTTCAATATGCTCAGAGTACTACATACATTTAAAGTTATTTCAAAGAGAAATGTTTAAATTACAAAGCAAATGTTCTTACTAATTATGAATCTCATTAATTCCCAAAAGCTAGAAACATTTCAGGTGTCTTCTAAATTGCTGGCTAGACAGAAGTCAGAGCATTCTGCAAACTTCTAAACCTGAAGGTACCAGGTTGTCTGTGGTCCTTGGAGATGTCAGATATCTGATGATCAACTGCCTAATAAACTGAGGACACATGAAAACAAAAAGCTCACCAATAATGCCTACAGAATTGGAATAAAGATATCAACAGTCATTGTTATCTACCATTCTAATATCTTATAATCTCATGCTTCATTTCTTCTCTGTTGTATGCCTTCAAATATGTATACATATATTCCCTGAAATCAGTCAGTACTGAACCTTAGAGGGCAAATGTGATTTTTCAGATGTAAATGAGGGCAAGGATAATAAGATGAAAACATCATGCCAAATCAGTGGCTAGTCAAATCTAATCATAGATTTTTTTTTTAAGATGGAGAGTTTGAAAGATAAAATGCTCACTTTTAAGAATAGATTTATTTTAGTGTGTATGTGGCGGGGGGGGGGGGGGGGATATAGGGGGATATTTATGAAGACTCCAAGAGTCCAAGAGCACAGAAGAACACATTAGACACAATAGAGTTAGAATTACAGGTGGTTGTGAATCTCCCAAAGTAAGTGCTAGGAATAAAACTTAGGCCCTCTGCAAGATCAACACATGTTCTTATCCACTGAGCTGTTTCTCTAGCCCTAAAATTCCTAACTTTTAAAATGGAAGGAGAGGCCATGAGCCAATGAATCTACAGAAGGTAGAAGAGACAAGTGTGTTCATCTAAAACATAGAAATAACAAAGAGCTAGTAGCACTTCATTTTAAAAAAACAGTAGGAACTGCGATGAACTTGAACTATCAAACTGTAAGATAATAAATTTGTCTTGTCTTGACCACTGTATTTATGTTAATTTGCCACAACAGAAAGAGAAATTAATATATGTTTTGTTGTTCTTTAATCTTAGGAATTTACTGGCTTACCACTATGGAATGTTTCAAGTTGTGCCTTGTTATTTTGAGTAGAATCCAGATAATTGCATCAGAGAAAAAACATGGAAGGTATGTCGACATGACATATGCATAAAACCATAATCAGTCAGCAAGTCATGATCATGGTTTCAAATTGAGATTATTTTCTTAATTTATTAGTTTACCTTATTTTTTTTACTGTATCCTATACTCAAGCTATAACTTCATGAGTGTTTTTTATTATGTCTTATCTGACAAGTAAAATTTAATTTAAAGACTATTTTTACTTATTTAATGATCTATTAGCCTCAGATTGGCCACTGTCTTCTCTTCATTGGATTGGGTATAAATCTTGTTGTTTTAGAATAAGTAACATTGGGTGTCACTGGAAGTACCAGACTATAGATGTGTACTGTTCATAGTGAATTGTTGTTTTTAAGGTCCAGGAAAGCAGTGCCTGTCCTGGGAGGACTTCAAGAACTACATTACAGGCAGAAGTTTCTGTCCCTGTTGCCAGTTCCAGAATACCTGGCAGCCACTTCCCAAATAATTGGCTCGGAGGCTTAATATTATTTACAAATGCTTGGCCGGTAACTCAGGCTTACTGTGAACTAATTCTTACACGTAAATTAGCCATAATTCTTATCTGTGTTTAGCCACATGGCTTGGTACCTTTTCTTAGTGCAGCATTCTCATCTTGCTTCCTCTGCGTCTGGCTGGCAACTCCTGAATCTTTACGATGTAGAGGAGCATTATCCCACAGCACTACATTGTTCATTTGGCTTTTCTGTCTGACTTTTTGACAGACAGAAAAATAAGTAAATAAGCAGAATGTTCAAAGAACACTGTTAAAATAGAGAAGGCATGGTATATTTAGAGATAATGTTAAATATCATATTAGGAGGGGTTTCTATCATTATGCAAGGAGGCTTGGCTGGTTCCTTAGTTATATATTGTTCATTGATTAAAGATTTTCCCGTCAAATTGGTTTAGTAAAATGCTGATTGGCCAGTAGCCAGGCAGGAAGTTTAGGTGGGGCAACCAGACTAGGAGAATTCTGGGAAGAGGAAGGGCAGAGTCAGGAGTTGCCTTATGATTTCAAAACTTTCATGCCTTCAAATGTACTGGTATACCAAATTCTACTCCTTTCTCACTCCCCTATCATCATTCATTAAAAAAATGACTCTTTGAGGTCACAAAAACACTTTCAACCTTTAATTTTTCTTTAGTGAAATTTCCAAATAACTAGATGGTAAAAATGAAAATTATTAAATGTTAAATTATGTTTACTGTATATATATTTATATCTTATAAATGTGAAATTACATTAAAATATCACACATCATGAGTATGCTTCATGTTCACCAGTTTCATGTGAACATCCCTGCCATCAGATTTATGCAATCCTTCGATAGGACTTCTCACATAATAAACATAATAATCCTTCCAGTAACACCCCCCTCTACTCCTGGTGGCAGCCAGATAGCATCCACTGAGCTCACCCTGTGTATCAAATGGTATGAAAACGATTTAACATGTACTGAGCTTGCTTTATAGATAAGGATTAAAAAATGTAGACACTTTAAGTATTAGGCAATAGCTACCAAATATTAGAGTCAACTGAGAATGGAAATCAGATTCTATCTTAGGGTTTTAAGGAGTAGATTACCAATGCTTCTTCCAAAGACGAAAAGAGGCACATTATAGAAAGAGATAACATCATCCAAGAAGGTTTCCATGAATCTTCTTTTATGTTTTAAATCTTCTTGATATAGAAATGCGATTATGTTAATATATTCTGCCCCAAATCACCTAGTGGCTTCCTGTGTCTCTCACAGACAGCCTGTTCACAAGTACTGGTCAAGACCCCTTAAGTCTTCTGCAGTTTGGCCCCTTTATCATCCTGAGCTCACTGACAATTGCCCTCCTCTTCTGTTTGATTCACTCCATCCACTCTGGCTTCACTGTGCTTCTTAAAGGTATCACGTACTGTTTTGCATTTCCACTGCCTATCTTTCTATCCAAGGTGCTTCCCTCTTGCCACTAGAACAGGAACTAGTTTAATTTCTCCCCAGATATTTGTTCAAATATTACTTTCTTCTTGCTTTGTTTTTTTTTTTTTTTTACATTTTTTTATTGACTGATGATGTATACAGTGTTCTGTCTGCATGTATGCCTGTAGGCCAGAAGAGGGCGCTAGATCTCATTACAGATGGCTGTGAGCCACCATGTGGATGCTGGGAATTGAACTCGGGACCTCTGGAAGAGCAGCTAATGCTCTTAACCACTGAGCCATCTCTCCAGCTCCTCTTCTTGGTTTTTAAATAAAGTTTTCTATTTAAAAAAAAAAAAAAAAAAAAAAAGCTGCTCCCTAGTGTGTATTTTGCAATTCTCAAGTATCTCCTTCTTCCTATGATAGGAATATAACAAACATTATATATACATATATGTATATGTACATATAGATATTGTTGGTTATTTTTTCTGCTCTTTGCTCTTTTCTCTTTGGTCTTCTAAGGGCCAACCATGCAGCTCCCAAATAAATCACACACAGAGGTTTCTTCTTTCTTATGAATGCTCAGCATTGGCTTGGCTTCTTGCTATCCAGCTTTTCTTAACTTAAATTATCACATCTACCTTTTCCCTCTGGGCTTTTCCTGCTCTCTTACTTCTGTAGCTTAACTCTTACTCTGTGGCTTGCTGCGTAGCTGGGTGACTGGCCCCTAGCATCCTTCTTTCCCTGTTTCTTTGCTTCTCTCTTGCTTCCAGATTTCTCTTTCTATTTATTCTCTCTGCCTGCCAACCTCGCCTTCCTATCTTTTTTCCTGCCTTGCTATTGTCTATTCAGCTCTTTATTGGACCAATCAGTGTTTCAGACAGGCAAAGTAACACAATTTCACAGAGTTAAACAGATGCAACATAAAAGAATGCAACACATCTTTGCATCGTTCAAGCAAATTTTCCACAGCATAAACAAATGTAACACATCTTAAAATAGTATTCCACAACATATAGGAATATAATATATATAAGATAGCATTATATTATCCATGTACATTTATTTTAATATTAGTTTTATGGTATTCACATTGCTCTACTAGATTGGAGTTCCATAGTTTTGTACTAATAAGCTTATGATTTGTTTCTTTTTTTCTCTGAAGAGTGACTTTGCTTTGCTTACTTGTATATACCTAATTCCTAAAGCTGATGGTAGTAGCTCAGTAAATGTCTGTCAAATGAGTGAGTTATGATCCATGTCTCTTTCATTTTCTAAAATGTAGTCAAAGGGCTTTGAAGCTCTGACCCACTGTTTCCTAAATCTTCATTGATAATTCTTACCTGAATTTATTTTTCATCATGTCATAATTCAGGAGTCATTTAAACACAATCATTCCCAAGATTATAAACATATTCTAACCATCCTTTGCTGTTTTATTTATTTAGTATTAAATGTGGTCCAATTATGTTAATTCAGCAAAGCAATGCATGATGAACATAGTATGAAATCATCATCGTATCATAGCTGCTAATATTGTGGAACAAGCACAAATTTCATAAAACTTTCATAGACACAACCAGAATTGCTAGGTTATCAGGATTTAATTTCTCCGGGTATGATAATTCCTAAAAATTTCGCTAACTAGATCTTTTATAACTGAATATTAAGCCTAAGAAATGTTTCCAAAAATGTTGAAATAGGGCCCAGTAATTTCCCATTTTAAATATTTTTACTAACCTGCTACTATAAACCAACATACAGAACGGTAACCAAACATCATTCTTTTCAGGAAAGGTTTAGCATTTGTAACATACAATTTCCCATAAAATAGCCATTAAGGTCTCAATTTACAGAGCTGAAAATATTGCCCATTTAAAGTAAGGTATATGGAGTAAGTATAATGAAATGTAAATGTTTTTAATGTACTTTTGTTGGGTCCATTAGATGGAAATTCGTTATATTAACTCACAAATTTCTTCAAAATATTCCAGAGACTAAAAGTAAATTATTCTACAACAAATAAATTTATGAAGAAGATATATTTTCTTTTAGTGTGTGAATGAAATACATTTATGCATCATATGCACATATATGAGGTGTATGCACACTTCTGTGTGAGTGTGCATGCATCCATGTATATGAATGTAGAGGCCTGAGGAGAACATTGGGAATCTTCCTCTACTGCTCTCTATCTTACATTTGAGTCAGGTCTCTCACTGTACTTGGATCTCACCCTTTAGCACAATCTGACTGGCCACAGAGATTCACACTGCTGTGTCCATTTGCAAATGAAATGATTGTATATACTGAACATTTCTAAAAGTCCACAAAAAATGTTAGAAGTAATAAATTAATTATCTAGATCCATAAGGCACAAAATAACTACAAAATAAGTATGCAAACACCAGTAGCATTTCTGTCCATTAACAACAAATTATTTGGGGAAAAAAATAGTAACTTGAAACTGCATAGCATAATTAATAATGATAATTTGCACTCCATTAATATTCAGTGTACTTGCCAAGCATACAAGGAAGAAATGCCGATTTTCAACAAATGCTGGTGGAAACATACAAAATGGTAAAAGCTTACTTTAACTCAGATTATATGAAAAGGCAATACAGACAGCAAATCTACATTTTATCGTATACTATCCTTGATTAATGTATGTTTTAACAACATCAGTAATAGTCACTAATTCAACGTGTAATATCTTCTCACAATTTTCTTTAAAAATGCCACAGTTAGATAAATAAGTGGTGGGAAAGTAACATTTGCTGAATTAAAAGGTATAATTTAAACACATTTTTTGAAATTTTTGCATACCTCTAATAATAATTTGCTTCAATTAATTTAAATTGAGTTAGAGAACTTGATTTTGCATTGAGAATTATTCTTGATTTTTATTTTTTAATACTGACATTTTTAATTAAGAAATTTTTTATTCATTTTACATACCAACTACAGATTCCCTCTCTTCCCTCCTCCCATCCCTCAGCCTTCTCCCCCTCAATCTACTCTTCCACCATCTGTTCCTCCTAAAAAGTAAGACCTCCCATGGGGAGTCAGGAGAACCTGGTACATTCAGTTGAGGCAGGTCGGATCCCCTTCTCCTGTGTCGAGACTGTGCAAAGTGTCTCCCCATAGGTAATGGACTCAAAAAAGCCTGTTCATGCACCAGGAATGGATCCTGATCTCACTGCCAGGGGGCCTCTTAAGCAAATCAAGCTACACAACTGTCTCATTTATGTAGAGGGCCTAGTCCAGTCCCATGGAGGCTCTACAGCTGTTGGTCTAAAGTTCATGAGTTCCCACTAAGTTAGTTTGGTTGATCAAATGCATTCTATTTAATTTACATCAAATATTTTCAAAAGCAGAGTCATAAGTGTCAATGTTTTCACCAGGTTTGAAATATTTCATGCATGCAAAAAGCAATCAACACTACATGAAAATTTTTACAGCTAAAGTCTTTAAGATTTCTCTTATTGCTGTGATTATTAAAAATTTAGTAATTGATTGACAAAATCTTGATAAAAATAATCAAGATTTCTTCTATTGTAATCACTAACAGAAACTTGGCCCCAAAGTTTGGGAAGCTAGTTAACAGTGGGTATTCTTCTATGTTACAATGATAACATTATCTACATGAGTTTTTTTTATTTCCTTCCCCCCTTTAAAATTGCATAAATTAACTGTAGATTTGTTGGAACCTTGACTTCACCCCAAATTAAAGGTAATCCTACACATAGTAAAATGTTGAATATTACTTAATCAAATGAATTAACTTGAGAACATATTATTAAAAATAATTACAAGCTACATAAATTAGTTCAATGTTTTTATATATTAATGATAAATTACAATAATAAATTATCTTTGAGATTTCAGAATGGCTAAGAACAATTAATCAAAAGCTCATACTGGTGAGGATATAGAGTAAGGGGAACACTCATCCATTGCTGATGGGAGTGCAAACTGTTCAGCCACCATGGAAATCTGTATGGCAGTTCCTCAGGAAGATGGTAGTCAGTCCACCTCAAGATCTAGCTATACCACTCCTGGGTATATACACAAAGGATACTTTATCTTACAACAGAGATACTTGTTCAACCATGTTCATCACTGCTCTATTCATAATAGCCAGGAATTGGAAACAACCTAAATGTCTCTCAACACATGCTATGTTACACAGAGGTGTCTCCAAGCTGTGTACTATGCTGTGTGTTGGATGTAGTTTTTGCTAGTTTAAAAAAAATAATAAAGAAAGAGAACATGATACAGTTACACAAGGGAATATTACTCATCTGTTAAAAAAAATAAATCTGTAGGTAAATGGATGGAACTGGAAAAAAATATCATCCTGAGTGAGATAACCCATATCCAGGAAGACAAATATGGTGTGTATTCCCTTATATGGGGATATTAAGTCAATGATAATAAAACTACCAACCACAGATCCACAGGTGTTAGGTATAGAGAAAGGGACTTGGGAGTGGCCAAGAGATCTCCCTAGGAAAGGTAAATAAACACATATGGATGAATTTGCAGGGGTGGGGGGACTAAAATGAGTATTAAGTAGAAAGAGGGAGTGAGATGGGGTGAGGGAGGGAATATGGGTGAGACAGCAAAAATTAAAGGGCATTTGAGAGGTAGGATGGAAGCCTAACACAGTAGAAGCTTTCTAATACATATATTCACATATACACACACACACACACACACACACACACACACACACACACATATGAAGGTGATGTAAATGAAGTCATGAAATAATGAGTGGTATAAAGCCCCAACCGGCCACCTGTTGCTACCAACCAAAGCTTCCAATATGGGATTGGGTTATATCATATTGAGTTGTTGACTAATGGGATCATGGGAATCCCCAAACAATCCAGTCTATTGTTAACACCATACACTGCTCTCCACAAACTGATAGCTATGCCTCATTACTGAAGACAGCACCTACACAACTCATTGAACATGAAGAAATCGAGCCGCTGCCTATATAGAATCTTAACCCCAATGTGCTAGTGTCGTTGATACAAAGATTTACTTTGCATGCTCCAAAAAGAGAAAAGTAAACACCAAGCCATCCACAAACCTTTTGATTTACAATGCTATACATATTGCTAGTACATGGTGGCACAAAGCTTGAGGGAGTAACCAACCAATATCTGATTTGACTTAAGGCCCAGTCCATGAGATGGAATCCATGCCCAGTACTCCTTGGGTGACCAATAACTTGAGGCTAAATACCCTAGGACGTAGGTTAAAACAAACACCTCTAGTCAAAAAAAAAAAAAAAAAAAGACAAAACAGCAATAAAATGACAGAGTACAGCCAAATACTGCCGGCCTAAAAAAACAAAGATACATAGCAATAAAATGACTTCTGATAACAATCTGTTGCTGTGGATATCACTCTATATAAATAAACTGCTGATTGATCAGTAGCCAGGCAGGAAAAGTGAGATGTAAGGTACCAGTAAGCCACAAGTCTTGTGGCAACTTATAGACTAATAGATATGGGTTATTTTAAAACATAAGAACTAGATAACAAGAAGCCTGCTGTGGCCATACAGTTTGTAAGCTATATAAGTGTCTGTGTGTTTACTTGGTTGGGGATTGGCGGGTGAGAGAGATTTGTCCTGACCATGGGCCAGGCAGGACTGGAGAAAACTCCAGCTACAAATGGCACCCAACGTGGGGCAAGAACCCCTCAACCCTGAGATTAAGAGCCTCATGCTCTACTGACTGAGCTAGCCAGGCGGTGGTGGTGCATGCCTTTAATTCCAGCACTCAGGAGGCAGAGGCAGGTGAATCTCTGTGAGTTTGAGGCCAACCTGGTCTCCAAAGTGAATTCCAGGACAGGCACAAAGCTACAGAGAGACCCTCTTGAATGCTCTCTTCAGAGTTCATTTCAACTTTCCCTTACAGTGTTTGTTGACTATTGGTCTTGTGCCTACCTCTTAACAGTTTAAAATAGAAGAACTGGATAACAAGAAGCCACAATGGTGCCCAATGGCTCAAGTTTCCACCTTTAACCTGAGAATATTTAATAAGCAATTCTAAATGGAACCAAAACCAGGTTCATGCTTCATGTCTCATACAGGCAGCTCGACACCTCAACATTCAGGTTTGAGACACTCTATGGCAGGTTCATGGAATGCGTTTGGGCTTGAACTATGCTATGTTACACAGAGGTATCTCCAAGCTGCACACTATACTGTGTGTTAGATATATTTTTTGCTAGTTAAAAAAAAAAAGAGGTTTCTGGGCTACATGCTGCTTTGATAAATTCATAGACCCACTGTTTCTGAGAGTTGATGGCTTCCAGAGCCGGCAGTAAATGTACCACCACCATGTTGGGAAGCTGAGGTGGGCAGACCCATGAGCTACCAGCCACAGCGGCCATTTCAGTCTTACAAATGTTGCAGCTTAAAGCAATAGTTACACAATAAGGCAGATTCAGATGGAATAAGACTTTAAATGCTTTACAATCTATGGAAAATGAACATAGGCTTGTAAGAGAGAGAAAAAGGAATATATGCAGTTATATAAAGAAACATAGATTTAAGAAAATAAAGTCTTAAAGAGAAAGTAAAAATAATGTATAAAAACAGGCCACGTAAAGATGGATATTACACAGAGAATCTGAGTTGTGTTGTCTTTGGGATTTTTAACTGTAGAAAAACATTTGATTGTAAAAGCTGTTGAGTTAAGCCAATATGGATATTGTAAAGGTACCTTGACTTCAAAATTTGGATGTAAGGATATGTTGCTTTGGAAAGGAGGCTCTGTTTTTGTTTCCACAGAAAGTCAGAGGCTATGGATTTGTTCCAGATTAAGATACATCAGGTTTGACCAGCCAAGACCCCCTGAAAGGTCTCCAATGACACCATAGCCCAGATGATCCAACATCCAGAATAGTTTCAAGGCAACTGACTCAGACAATACAGCCTCATGGACTACTCCATAATCCTAAAATTTTCTTTGTATCCCCATAAGATACAGTGCTCCCATCCAGCAGGAAGTAGCATGAGAAACTATACCCAAAATTCCCAAATATACCAAACTGGCTTTGGAGATGTAATTGGCTCACTCCTTCTCTAAACCTAGGCATATTGCTAAAAGAAAAGGTTAAGAGATTCTTGTGTCTCAAATCAGAAGAGTCCTCTGGTGTGGGACAGAGAAAAACCAATATTTTTATTTAAAACAGGTTGATTATAAATACAATCTGTTTTTAAAGAACAAAAGGGAACAGTATAGATAATGATAAGATAAAGGGGTAGATTACTGAACCTACTTTTAAAGAGCAACTTGTTTAAAAATGTTTTACATTGCTATGGAGTTTAGTTTATTGATACAAATTTAAAGTTAATTTTCTTATACTATATGTGTATTTTTACTGTTGTTTAAGGTATTATGTTTATACAACTCATTTAAATTGTAATGAAACAATTAGTCTTCTATGATAGTCAAACTTATAGTCATGTTAAGTTTTCTAGGTATACATAGATATATTTCAGATAGATAGGCAATCTTCAAATACTTCAAAGACCTACAGAATATGGCATTTAAAATGTTTTAAAAAATTTGGACTTTCTGGATAATTAGACATATCTGCTCCTGGCAGCACTGATTTACTTCAGAAAAGAGGATGGGCATTGAAGACACCCCATATGGAGTTTATCTTCTTCTTGGCAAAAAATAGCCATTTGGGCAAGAAACTGTTCTTGCCTGGACTGCTTGATTGACTAGACATGAAGTACCCATAGAAAGGTGACCACTGAACTTTGCTTGGCAAAATGGTCCTTCAGGTTCCTGCTTCACAGAGGAAACTGCCAGACATTCTACAGGACACAGAGAGAAGTGACTGAGAGACTCTAGGCCTGTGGGATAAAAACAGATGCCCCAACTTTACAGAAAAACATTAGGTGACTGTCCAGGCTGCCAGCTGTCTCTGTCTACCCTGCAAGACTCCTGAAAGTTGCTTGCATCCTTCTCCCATTTCTCAGGTAATATTATGTCCTTCTGAGGTCTTTGATATAGTTGAAGACTAGATAAAAGGTAAGTTAGATATGAGACCTTAGACTCACAAATATAAGATAGATAGGATGTCTTCTTTAACATTGTATCTGTAATTCTTGCTTGATAATTGTTTTGTTATATGTAATTTTACTATGTTAAAGTTAAAACCTTCCTTTTTGAAAAAAAAAAAAAGAAAAGGGGAAGTACTATGGATATCACTCTGCATAAATAAAATGCTGATTGGCCAGTAGCCAGGCAGGAAGTATAGGCAGAACAAGCAGAGAAGAGAATTCTGGGAACAGGAAAGCTGAGTCAGGAGACGCTGCCAGCTGCCACCATGAAAAGTGAGATGTAAGGTACTGGTAAGCCACAAGCCACATGGCATCTTATAGACTAATAGATATGGGTTAATTTAAAATATAAGAACTAGATAACAAGAAGCCTGTTGCCACCATACAGTTTGTAAGCAATATAAGTGTCTGTGTGTTTACTTGGTTGGGGACTGGCGGGTGAGAGAGACTTGTCCTGACCGTGGGCCAGGCAGGACTGAAGAAAACTCCAGCTACAACCTGTTATACAGATAGATCAGTCCCTTACTTAGACATTATCAGAGAAATTTCCTTCTGAAGCAGTTGAGAACAAATACAGAGACCCACAGTCACACATTAGCCAGAGAGTGAGACCTAGACCACTCACCTCTAAATGAGATGTCTCTCTAAATCCTTCTACTCAGGTCTCAGGGATCCCCACTGAAGAGAAAGTGGAAAGAATGTAAGAGACAGAGGAAATGGAGGATGCCAAGAAAACAAGAACCTCTAAATCAACATGATCTCCACACACATGAACTCACAGACACTGAAGCAGCAAGCACATGGCTTGAACAGGTCTGCATCAAATAGGGTCCTAAAGATGAAAGATGAAGGCCTCCATCCTGAACCCAGAAGCAATCTCCAATAGATAGCTACTATCCAATGAAAATTTAGTTTTCTCCAAGGAAGCCTCACTGGGAAAACAAACTACCCTTAAGTATAGGCTGCATGCTCAGCAATAGTTGGCTAACAGAAAGCCAACTCAATGGCATCTTTGGAGGACATGTCAGGGATTTTCCTTTTTTAAAAACTTTTATTTATTTATTTTTAAATCGTATTTACATTTTTAGTTTCTTCTCTCTTTTTACCCTACGGGGCCTTTGCATATACATAATGGCTTCAAGTTTAATGTTTATGTGGGATTCCTGAATGAATGAACAAGTGGATCTGTTTCCTGTGCCTTCTCTTGATTTCTTTTCCTTCTGTTTGTTTGTTCTATTCTAATGTATTAGTTTTTGTTTTATTGTATTATATTTTATTACATTATCTTTTAGAAGCCTTTTGTTTCCTAATGAGAGACAGGAAAGGAGAGGATCTGGAAGGGAGTTGGGGAGGAACTGGAAGAGTGGAAGGAGGGGAACCATAATTAGGATATATTATATGAGAAAAAAATCTCTTTTCAATAAAAGAAAAATATCTCCATAGCCAACTTCCATTCAGTTCGAGCATCATAAAGAATCATAGAAGACAACAGGAAGTCAGAGGTGTCTCAGCTCTTTTCTGTAAGAGAGCATTGCTGTTGACAATCAAACAAAACATATGGTGAAAACATACTGAAAAAATATATTAGAAAACGTCTGTTTTTCTTTCTTTTCTTGTATTAATGGAATATTTAATAACAGTATATTTTAAATTTTACTGTTTTATATACATGTACATTCTTCTTCATAAACTTGATTCTGGAAGGTATCTGTTCTGGTTAATTTTGTCAGCTTGATACAAGCTATAGTCATCTGGAAAAGAGAACCTCAACTGAGGAAATATTTCCATCAGATTGACCTGTAGACAATCGTACAGGGCATTTTCTTGATTGATATTATGTGGGCGGACCCAGCTTGCTGTGTGCAGTGCCACCCCTGGGCAGATGGTCTTGGCTTATATTAAAAAGAAAGCTAAGCAAGTCAGGTATTGCAAACCAGTAAGCAACATTCCCCCATGGCTTCTGCTTCAATTCCTCCTTCCAGGTCCCTGACCTGACTTCCCTTCATAATGTACTATAAGGTGTAAGATGAAATAAACCCTTTCATTCCCTCCCCCCAAATTACATATCTTGTTGTTAAACCATTTGAAAGACTATAATGCTATTCTTTACTGGAAAGCCAACATGTTTAAAAAGAACAATGAAAATCTCTCCTACAAAATAAGAAAAGAATATATCCCCCCGTCACTGAAAAATGCAGATAAATATTCTTATCATGAAAATGTTACATTTAATGCAATTTTAATGGAAGCACAGTGAGCAAAATTGTCATTACTTTTAAAACTATAAAACAGAATTTATATAAATACATATGTACATTTCCATGTATATACCAATGCTGATTATCCCAGTGAATATTACATATACTAGCAAAGTCCTCCACCACTGAACCACATCCCCATTTTGTGAATTTATATACTGAACATCTTTGTTTCAAATGCTTTGTATATCCCTGCTCATTTAAGCATAGCAACTTGTGACAATATTGACAATATGAAGAAATATACAATTTTCTAACACATAGAATGAATAAAAAAATTTAGATATATATTTTGTCTTTAGTATTTAAAAATGAATTTTGTACATCTTAACATTGTTTCTGTGGATAATTTAATTCTAATTAACAAAGGAAAATGCTTGAAAATAAAGTGTCTAATAATTTGGTCTAGGATATTTGTGTTAAGAAATTTTTGCTGTTTACCACACTGTTCTTTACTTTTATATGCATTTAATATGTATATCATATACATTATAATATTATATGCATATTATATACATTATATAGATGCATTTTTTAAAAATTCTCACTTCTAGACATTTCCAGTATTGTCTTCTTCCATTCATAAGAATAACCAATATATACAGGGCTGGAGAAATGGCTCAGACATTAAGAGCACCAACTGCTCTTCCAGAGGTCCTGAGTTCAATTCCCAACACCCACATGGTGGCTCATAACCATCTGTAATGAAATCTGGCACCCTCTTCTGTATACATAATAAATAAATAAACCTTTAAAAAAATAATAACCAATATATACACACAGACACGATAATGTTATATTATATTATATCATATCATTATATCATATCATATCATATCATATTATATTATATAGTTTGTTATATGTAATCAAAAGACTAAAATTAATGAAGCAGCCTATATTAGGTTCATCACAGAGTTAGCAATTATTTGATGCTTTTCGCATTAATGTTGGTACAGTGACATTGTTCAAAGTATCTTCTAACAGAAGAACAATTTTTAGCCTGGTTAGGCTGTTGGCTTGAGACCAGGCAACAATGAGTTTCTAACATTATTTACTCTATTTGGGCTTAAGTGGCTTCACTCAGTCCCCATATGCCAGCTCTTTAGATTAGTCTGAAGAAAAGGCTCTTGGGACAGTTCCTGGAAATGTGGCATAAGAGAGAATGTTAGTTATGCAGGGCATTCACAAATGTATGCAGTGCCACTCAGTAACATCTACAAAGGGCCCATTTTATAAATTGTCAAAGAAGCCATTGTGGCAGAATGATACCAGAGAAAAGCTGTCAGTCCTATTATTAAATTGACATTCCACACATGCTGCTTGCAGTTGAAGACCCTTAATGAACTTACTCTCCTTCCTTTTTGCTCTCTTCTTTCTTATCTGCTCTTCAAATAGGCATCAGTTGATGATGTATAAAACTGTTGGCAAATGAATTCTATAAGAGACCATCCCGTGGGCACATTGACAGCTCTTCAAAGAACCTTGGAAAGTATCGTCATGATATGTTTGTTGCTCAAGTACTCAACAGTGGTTGTAACAGAAACTACGACATCTCCCAGGGTACTGCCAATCAAGTATTTGGAGGTTAAAAACAACAACAATAAAAATGTGTGCTTAACAATACATAGTTCTGCAATCTTATTTGTTAAAGGAAAAAAAGCAACAATGCCTTGGATGTCAGACACTGTGGAGCTTGACATCCAGCCTGGGATGCTTTTGACAATGAAGAGTAAAAGGCTTTAGTCCGAAGTGAAGGATGAGACACAAGCTGGCTGTTAATTCTCTTGGGATCTCCATTGTGGTCCTAGCCACTGGAGTTACTTGTGCTAAATAACCCTTCAAGGAAGGGAGTGGCCTGCCATTCTTGTTAATTTGCATAATGCTATTCTTATTGCTGTATATTCCCGAGCTTTGAATATATCAGGTAGACAGTCTTTTTCACCCTGCCTGCTGGGAGGTCTCTATGAAGATGACAAGCAAGCAGACATGGCTCTTGTTCTCAGGATGGTCCTGTTGGGGATATCCAGTGACTGACAGCTGCTGGGATGGAGGAAAAGGAGATTTTTACATCTGTTTACTGCCTGCCAGTTTCCTCCTGCCCTCCCATCCTGACTATTGTCATTCATGGAAGAGGTAAACTCCCTACCCTTCCAAAGCAGATGCCAAAGAAAGGCAGAGCTAAAGGACTAGAAGTGATCACTATGACAGAAATAAAATGTGGGTCATACTTATTGCATGGTGGAATGATGGAATAGTCTCACAGCTAGAGTATCGCATCCTTAACATTCTTTCATTGTTACATTTCATCCATTGTTGCTTTCGGGATGAAACAGAAATCTTAAGTACTATATATTCTCAATATGAAATCAATTTTAAAATGTTCAAATTGTATCTAGACTGATTTGCTTTAACCCACGTATGTCTTTTTACAGACCACATTACTATATATTTTTTATTGTAGCAATAAATATGTCTGAATAGGATGGAGATTTCTGTAGCAGTGTACAAAAAAGACTTACCTACATTCGTCTGTTTTCAATTAGTATCCTCTTTTTGTTTTCTTTACTGCTTGACACTCGATTTCATAATCTTGCTGGACAATCATGTAGTGATGTCTCATTTCAAATCAGAAGGAGTAATAGAATTTGAGGCTTATACAAGATGTTGGCTGAGAAGAGATATTACAGACTTACTTGAATGAAGAAACCAAATTGATGGAATTTCTGTGCCCACTGTGTTATCTAAAACTTTCAGAAAAACGTTTTTCTGTAGTATATAATTTACTCAATGTGAGTGGGGTTTGCAGTGCATTGAAAAGACTTTTCTATCACTTGCCGGCTTTAGAATGATGAGATTTTTAAGTCCTTTGATCCAAAGGCAATTTTTTATAGTCAATATTACAACACAAATATACTTCTTAGTTCAAAAATGGATTGAGTTATGCATAGGCTGTAGAAATAAATCGGTGTTTTTGAATATGGCTTCATGTACTAAGTGAATCTAAAGCTTTGAAATATATGTTAACTAAATATGTTTAGGAGCCTCAAATCTAGTATATCAAATTTGTTTTTTAAATGAACTAACTATACATGTCCATACATGAACTGACTATACATGTAACATATACATATACATACATTACATAAATATTGTTAGTTTATATGCACACACACATGTATTCATTTTCTTTCATGTCATCCAACAATAAAATAACTGGAAAATGCATATTCTCACTATAAGAATTTAAATCTTTGCCGGGCAGTGGTGGCGCACACCTTTAATCCCAGCACTGGGGAGGCAGAGCCAGGCGGATCTCTGTGAGTTCGAGGCCAGCCTGGGCTACCAAGTGAGTTCCAGGAAAGGCGCAAAGCTACACAGAGAAACCCTGTCTCAAAAAACAAAAAACAAAAACAAAACAAAAAAAAATTTAAATCTTCAATATGTTAAAACAAGTTTGATTTCTCCCTTCTACTTCTCAGAGCATTATAGTTTTGATAGAACTAATACATGGCCATGATGAGACAAAATAAGACAATTGACATAAGGAAATCAAGCTAGAACTGAGCTGAGATCTTCTTTCCTGCTGGCTAGCATCAATCCTTCCAGAAGGTACTGTATAGGCTGCTAGGGCAGCAAAGACACTGGTGTCCTTATCTGGACATGAACCTTACTAGGATCAAGGACCGTTCCATTTTGTAAAGCTCTTCCATTTTGGTTGAACCGTGACAATCCTTAAAACTACAATAATTAGATTCCTAGACATAAACTAACTTGTTTCTCTAGATTCTTGTTTCCCCTTACCTGTGGAACCCAAGGAATGGCCAATTAAGAAAGATGGGTATTTATCACCAACTTTCTTTAACTGTATATATGAATGAATTCAGTAAAAGATAAATAAATAAATAAATAAATAAATAAATAAATAAATAAATAGGAAAGAATCAAGAAAATTAACAATATTGTTAGAGTGTTTCGTTTCTGTTTTTGTTGTTTACTCTCTAGACACAAAAATTCTTCAGAATTATCATTGAGAAATGTTTATGCTTTATGTCTAAACAAAACATAAGCTTGAAAAATGGTTTAGCAGTTTAAAGTACTTGTTCGGGCTAGAGAGATGGCTCAGAGCTTAAGAGCACTGGCTGCTCTTCCAGAGGTCCTGAGTTCAATTCCCAGCAACCACATGGTGGCTCACAACCATCTGTAATGTTGCCCTTTTTCTGACCTGCAGGCAAAACATGCTGTATACATAATAAATAAATAAATCTTAAAAAAAAAAAAAGAGAGAGAGAGTACTTGCTCTTCCAATGGACTCAGGTTCCATTATTACCAGCACATGGATGGTAGCTCACAACCATCAAGTTCCAGGGAATATGACACTGTTTTCTGGACTCTACAGACACTGTGCATGCATGGGCTGCACATACAAACATGCAGGAAAAATCACTCACACCCATAAAATAAAGTTACATAAATAAAACTTTTAAAAAGAAAACAAGAATAACCTCTAAAGCAGAATCGTCTGTCCAGTTCTATGTCTACATCACTAGAAACACAATGTATTTGTGACTAGATCAGGAATCCTACATTGTTCATTTTACACAATACATATTAACATCGGCACAAACTTAGTGAATGCAATTATGAAGTTATATGGCAGAGAGTTCTTTAAATTATTTTAGCATGCTTGTCTAATATAATTTTCAAAATTTGCATGTCAAATTTATACAATACTTTATTCAATCACCTGTTTTCTTCAGTGAAGGAACAATGATATAATACTCTTGTATTACTAGGATAGAGCAACAACAACAACAACAAAAAATAACTTAGCATCACATGGAGCTTACAGTGCAGAACAAGGGGCAGCAATTAACAGATGGATAAATTCTATCATTATCAGACAATAGTGAGGAAAATAAAACATAAGTAAAAACAGTGACTTTAGGTGAAGTGGTCCATGAAAACATATTCAAGAAGGTAAAACTGAAGAATTGAGCCACGTAGATAATAGGTAAAATTATCTAATTTATAGATAATTTTAAAATTATCTATTATGCATGTCTAGGAGAGGTGAGAGCCTGTGAGCACTCCTGAGGCCACAGTCTACCTATGATAATTCAGTTAGAGTGGAGTTGCAGTTGCAAAAATAAGACCAAAGATAAGTGAACAACAAAAATTAAATCAGAACCCAGTGCCTTATGCCTGCAAGAGCTTATCTTAAAATTAATAATAACTAACTTCAAGCCACTTTATCTTAACCAACCATATAAAAGAGAAAGGATCATAGGGGATAAATCCTTGTCATTATAGAAGCTCATGATACTCATTCCCATCCTTCATTTCTTCCCCTGGAATCCCTACTTCATGAAGACCATGGCTAACCAAGACAGATAGTTTGAGACAGTTACTGAAGCATAATTGGATATTATTGATCTCTACTCCAAGAATTCCAAGGCATTTCCAAATATAACATAAATGTGAATTTGTATATTCTAGATGGGATATAAAATCTTGTGAATTTGTATATTCTAGATGGGATATGCTGACATTTCAGAAACAGCTCTATATTAATGTTCATCAAATACAATATTCATGAGGATTCCAGGACTCTGGTCAAAATTCACAGATTAACCTAGGGCATTTTTAAATCATGGGTCATTGTCCCACATGGGGTTGGGAAGCTGAATGTGAGGGTCATGAAAATCTATAAATAGTAAAAGTTTTCTGAACAGAATATGACCAAAAATTAATTCAAAATCAAGTGCATAACAAGTCCAAGGTGCTTCTGGCACTCTTTGCCCAGGTCACAAGATATAACCTCACTTCAGCCCTGGTTCTAAATATACTACATGTATATTTCACGCTTGTGTGCTAGGACTTTTACTATACATACAAGACTTTCTGCTCTTACAGAAACATTGCAGTTTAATTAAAGGAAACAAAGAATATGTTTATATCACCATTCCTCAGGATATATGAAATTAGTAAATGTTTGGATTAGATTGGATTTAAAAAAAAGTCATTTGAGTTGCTGACTTGAGAATAAGATAGAATTTCCAACAATATCTGAAATGGCTCTTCTGTCATTTGTATTATGTAGCTGTGCAAAGCAGGGTTCTCGGCACTAAAGATTAAAAAATCAAAATGTAGCCGGGCGGTGGTGGCGCAGGGCTTTAATCCCAGCACTTGGGAGGCAGAGGCAGGCGGATCTTTGTGAGTTCAAGGCCAGCCTGGTCTACAGAGCGAAATCCAGGAAAGGCGCAAAGCTACACAGAGAAATCCTGTCTCGAAAAACCTAAAAAGAAAAAAGAAAGAAAACTTTCATTTTAAAACACTTTGGTATTCACGTCATTTTACCATTTAGTAAAAACAAAAGCAAAGAGGAATACTAATGAGATGCGTGTGTTTGCATCTTTGTTTCTTTTTAGATAAAGAACTAAGCCTTGATGTCTTTAAATAAAGAAGACAGTATCGATTTTCAAAGTTGGTCAACATTTTGATTTTCTTTTTTTCCCCATTAGCTCCTTGAGAATTTCATACCATGTGGTTAGATCATAGTTGTTAACTCCCCTTCCTGCTACTCCTAAGTCCTCTAAGACCCACTGCCCTCTGTCCCTCCCTACCCACCCAGCTTCGTATCCTCACCCCTTTTTTTTTCAAGACCAAATTGTGCTGCTCAAATATGCTTGATGTGTGGTCTTCCACTGGAGCATGGTTGACTTACCAGTGGCTACACTCTTAGAAGAAACTGATCCTGCCTTTCCCAGCAGCTGACAGTTATCAATAGCTCCACAGAGATTGTTTGCCCAACTGCCCTCTCCACATTGGGTTTTGGTCTGGCTCTGGCTTTCACAAGATTTGGGCATGCTGTTTCAACCACTGTGAGTTAAGCTGCCCTGCTGTGTCCGGAAGATGATGTTTCCAGTTGTCATTCATTGCTTCTGGCTCTTATACTCTTTCTGCCCCAACTTCTTCAATGATCTCTAAACCTTGGGAGGGTTTCCTGCGCCTTTCCTGGATCTTGCTCTGTAGACCAGGCTGGCCTTGAACTCACAAAGATCCGCCTACCTCTGCCTCCTGAGTGCTGGGATTAAAGGCGTGCGCCACCATCGCCCAGTAAAATGAGTCATCAGTAAGCGTTCAACTTTTGTATCAGTTTTAAACACCAATATACCTGCAGTTATGCTGAAGTTCCTTAATCAAAAAGCAGTCATAAATGGGAAAAGCTTTAAAAGCTCTGGACTGAAATATAATAAAAAAATAATAATAATGAAGGCCTATAAAACAGACTGAATTCATATACAGAGCCAAAGGGCAAGCAGCCATTTAAGGCAAACAATGATCTTGTTCATTACTGAGTGACAACATCAAGAGCCTGAAGACTTCAATAGAAAGAATATTGATTAAAAGAAGCTTTCCCTGTTATCTGTGCAGTTCATTGATGTTGTGATTCAATTTCTTTTGCCGTGTATTGATAATAGCTTTAATAATGATTAAATATGTTAGTATATGCAATAAATTTAAAATAAATGGCAAAGAAATACAATGTAATTACTCCTTACTTTGTAGCACATTACCTTTTCTCTTTATGTAGGACATCCACTCTTGTGTGTTTATCTTCAGCACTGTTATGTAATAGTGTCTAGTTCAAGAGATTACCAAAAGAATGAACTCACTAACTTAGTGGGACTGAAGACTTAGAAACTATCATAGTCTTTCCTTTTTGCTACAGCAACATCTTTTAGACTTCAATGTATAAAGAACAAAAATGTAATTTTTTTAAATATTTCTAAGAGTACAAGCAGATGAGGGTCTGTTCTTCATGGAGAGGGCCTTCTGTGTGTCTTGTATAGTGCCTCCAATGTGTCTTCATGGGGTGGCAGTTCTGAGAAGCCTTCATAAGAGAGTTGAGCATATTCCCAAGGATGGAGTCCTCATGACTTAATCTTATTTTCCAAGTGACTGTGAAAGTTTTATTCTTGCATGGAGAATGAAATCTCAACATGAAGCTTGGAAGGACCCAATCTTCCAAACCATCCCAGCAAGTGAGATTTGAGTTTATACCTTGAGAGAATACTGTAGAAATAGGATGAGGGGTTTGAACATCCTTTAGAAAGAAAGCTTCTCCTGGGGGGGGGGGGGGCTATGGAGAGATGGCTCAGAGGTTAAGAGGTCCTGAGTTCAATTTCCAGCAACCACATGGTGGCTCACAACCATCTATAATGAGATCTGTTGTGCAGTCAGAACACTCTATAGACAATAAATAAATTAAATATTAAAAAAGAAAGAAAGAAAGCTTCTCCTGGAATATGCAGACAGCAGGAGATCGGCACCAGTAAATCAGAGGAAGTGAAGAGGAAGAAAGCACCAGTGGAATCAAAGAAAGATAAAGACCAGGACACAGGGACCTTGGGGGTTACATTAAGGACTCTACTCTGAAAAGGAGATGGACATACTAAAGAGGCTGGAGAATAGTTATATGATTTTCTTGGGTTTCAAAAAGTAATATTTTGACTTTGACTTTGAGAATAAGACAAAGCAAGCCATGCCTGGATGAAGGCAAGAAAATCCAGGGAGAGATAGCAGTAGGGACAGAGAGAATAAAGATCTTTTTAAATACACTGCATGAAACAAATATTAGGAGGGCAAATATTTGAAGCTGAGCACACTAACACATGTCTTTAATGCCTGCATTTATTTAGGGAGTAAAAGCTGGGGGATTTCAAATCCAAGGACACCCTACGTTACAAAGTAAGGGACTCTTTCACTAAGTAAAAAATAAAGTTAAATAAATAAAATTAAACTGCAGAGATGCTGTAGAAATAAATGCAGGGAGCAAAAATGGCCAGGAAATGGGAAAACAAAATTTTGTTTACCAACATGACTATCGTTGGAAGCATTGACTATAGTAGTTCAGCAGAATACCAAGCTAAGAAAGATCCACTTGAAATGAATCAAGAAACAATGTCAGAAGGGGAGTTGGAAGAAAGTATCATAGATTGAGACTGACAAAGATGATCCCTTATAGAGGACACAGGTGAGAAGAACATGCTTTAAAGTGTGCACAAAAGGGAAGAAGGGATGCTAGAGATGCACTTACATTCTTTGACACAGTCTACTGAGCAAAACTAGTCACGTGGTCTCAGCTAAGTACAAGAGAGTAAAAAGCCCTTGGGAGAAAAAAGGCCCTTGGAAGGCAGCAAAAATCCCCTAGACACTGGGTACATGAAGAAGATTATGATAGACAGGTATAGGTAATTCACTTCCTGCTCTGATGCTAAAGTCAGCCTTTTACTTGCAAATTTCCCCTGTGCTTGGCTTACTAAGACTCCTGTGAGTCAAGTGAAAATATATAAAGTGCATCTTAATTTTGAGAAAGGAAATGGAGTAAGAATCACAGTGGTTCATCTGAACTTTAACCTGCACTGCAAATGTCTTAATAAAAGAAACACTTTCTTTTCTTTTCTAACCCTTGCTAACTTCTCCATGTCTTGTGCTTCCTGGCTTTATTACACTGTAGCTCAGATGCACTTGCTGGTTTTCATGTTCACCCATCCTAGCCCCAACACCTCAAAACTCAGCATCCATTGGGCTATTTCTGTTTTATTTTGTTTGTCTGTTGTTTTTGAAATAGTTCTCACATAGCCTAGGCTAGCGTCACATTGCAACTGAAAATTCAGTGTGACTATAACTGCAGGAGTTTACCTATATTCCTCACTACTCATACCACAGCCATGATCAGACTGTAATCAGAACCCCAAGAATTCACAGGCCTGCTCTACATAATTTATGATCCATGCATCCTTTAGCCCGTAAAGGTTGGAACCATGAAAATTTGGCTTTTGCACTCCATCATTAAAATTTTATTAATAAACTTTAATAAATTAATAAAGATTCCTTGAATGGATGACTATTTATTTGCCTTTGTTTTGCCGTGTTTAATCTTTTGGTTTTTCATGACATGTAGATTTTTCTTAATCCAACTGTTTTGATTTCTACAGGACCAGTGTGAGATGTTGTATCAAATGTTATCTTATATTCCCCAGCATGACCAGTGCTCTGAGCATCCATTTTTCTTTTTGTTAAGTCTAATGCCTCTTTGAATAATTAGTATTTAAACCATTAAAATCTTTCTCTTGGCAAATTACCAAGATAATAATAAAACCACAAAAATGTCTTTTCTCCTGTGCCTTAATAAAATACAATTAAAATTTAATAAAAGCTCTGAATTTCCATTTATCAAATTCTGCACATCCTGAGGGAGGTAGCACCAGTGTTACAACTAGACCAATTAAATAGACAGTTGCAGTTAAACTCTTTAATCCACATAAAGGTGAGCATAATTCTGTGCTTAACATTCCAGAATTGCTCATAGTGTTTTGAACAGAATGTCCATTTTTATTCAGTCCTGTCTGTGTTACAAAGAGTTCTTACTGATTATGCTTGCTAATCTAATAATGATGCTGTTTCTACCATGCTTCCTATGTTGTCCATTTTTCTTCTAGATAATTAATAAGCTAAAGCCAGTATTGTAAACTGTATCTCCCCTCACATAATTTAACACCATTGTTGCCACAGAGCAGAAATATTAAATAAATAAATAAAAGAGGGAAAAGACTATATATTTCTAATTACAAAAGACTTTTTTTTCAAATATCGAAAATATCCATGAAAGATTTTTTGCAAAATCATGCAAATATTTTGTTTTTATAAAATGTGGAAAATATGTTGCTGAAAAACAAGTTATCTTTCTTTTGGCATCACTCCAAAAATAATCAAAGACTGAAAAGTCATAGGCTTCTTTGTCAGATATTTTGGGACATTGTCTTGTGCCCTGTAAGTTGCTTTCATAAACACATATATTTACATAAGTTTTAATTCTTGCTAGGTTTTTAAATCCTAAAATGTATAAATTGCACCTGAAACTGCAGAAACAATTTGGGATCATTCCTTCTCTCTACACTAGCTGGTGGTTCCTGAGGGAAGGAAGTACATATGTTGTGGTTTGTTTTGACTAACCACGGGATAGACCTGACCACTGCTTAAAAAGACATTTAAAATTCTAACTTGAAGGATAGGTTTCATATTTCAAGCTCAATAAATCATGGTTACAGTTCCCAATGTAGCCATTTATCTGGGACTTAAAAGAACCAGCAAAAAAATCCAATGTAGATTTCCTTTTATTATTAATTTGTATGTTTTCATGTCCAAAAAAGACAAAACTGATGGCTTTGAAATGTAATCTTCATAGAATTATAAAGAAAATCAAAGGAGTAGTATTTTAACTCTCAATATATGTTTTGAGGATGGTTAGTGTTCACATTTCTTTTTTAAATTGTTGTTAATCATTGGTTCTCATTTCTTTAAAAAGCTATGATTCAATATATCCTTAAAATATTAGTATGGGGTACTCAGCATGTAACTCTTCAAAATAATTTTGATTGAAAACTTCTATGATGGGGCTAGAGAGATGGCTCTGTAGCTGAAAGCATTTGTAAAGGACCAGTGTTAGGTTCCTAGCACCCACATCATGGCTCAATTTTGAGGAAAAAGAAAATTCTCCTATCTATCTCCTTATAACTCCAGGTCCAGGAGGTCTGATGCACCCTTCTGACCACCCACACACCAGACACACATTTGATGCATATACATACATGTAGGCAAAGCACTCATATGTATAGAATTAAAAAAATGTCTAATTTTTAAAATTCATCAAGTTTTATTTTTAATAAGTGAAAACACTACCTAGGGTATGTAATTGGCATGAATGCAGAGGAGGAAAACTGAAAATTATTTTGAAACTAATTAAAACATTGCCACTCATTTAATAGCCAATAAAGTAATTAAAACTGTTTTACTCTCTTTTATTTTTTAAATATGCTATTGAAACTTTTAATGTTAATTCCAGGAAAAGGAAAATATTGTGACATGTATTTTGCTTCCTTTCCATCTGATGAAAATTATGTTAGAGCTAGTTCAACTCTTCCAAATAAATAGAACCAACAGCTTTCAAATCTCTTTCAGCATTTGTATTTAGTCATTAGTTCTTAATTCTTTATTTATACATATAAATCAATATATATATATGTAAAATATCTCAATATTTTACATATACTATCTGTCCAACGAAATACTACATTATTTGCATACCTAAGTCAATTCATTAACTTTCTTGGGATAATTGAACTCAAGATTCCTTTGGACCCAGAATTCCTTTAATAGAGAAAAATAATCAACCATCTGCAGCCTCAGAATTATTTTAAAAAATACTTTCTTGTATATTGAAATACTCTTTTCAATGCACTTTAAAATGTGGCTAAACACTTTCTTAAAAATTTCAAGTAAGATAATTTCAAGATTAGACAGATTTTTTTTTGTTTGCTGTTTCAAAGGCTACATAATTTGGAATTTTCCAACTGCAATCTTTTACTGCAATCTGGTTGTTCTTCATCTTAACTAGGCAGCTCAGAGAGCAAATTAGAAAAGTGGGTGTCTGCATGCACAAAATGAACCAGAATAGCTGGCTGGGATGAATAACAGGTACCAAACATGGAATAGTGGCAGGGGTGGGGGTGGGGGAAGGTGACCTAGAAAATCACAGATACAGAAGCTTCATGACGTAATATTAAATGTACGTTTAGTAAAGTTCATTCAAACATTTTCATGAACAAGTCTTAATAAATATTTTAGTTTCCTGGAAGAGAACTAAATTCGGACTACTACAGAATTTAAAGGAAAATATTTCAGACATATAATGACTTTTTTTTTTTTTTTACTTTTGAGTTCATTGCACTTCCTGTGCAGACTTTTGAGGTACTTACAAATTCACTAGGTGCTTTCTCCATAGAGAATATACTGTGTTCTTAGTAAGCAAAGTAACACTTAGTATGGCTGATGTCCCTATAAGACACCTTCCGATACACTGCAACCCTTGGCTCAATTTTGAGGAAAAAGAAAATTCTCCTATCTACTACAAAGACTGGCTTATAGAAATTTGGGCCTCTCTATCTGGTTGTGCCTAAGATTTTATCAGTAATGTCAAACCTATCTTTTCCTCTGTCCACAGTCAATAGTCATCTGGGGTGGCACACCAAAGCCTTTTCCATTACTATTAGGACAATCAATCAGAATAGTTTACACTCCAGATTATTTCAAGGCCAAGGCTAGACTTCACCTGGTCTTAGCTTTACACAACTTCACTTTCCTGTCCTCCTGACCTCAAGGCCCTCTCCTCCTCCATGGACATATCTTAAGGTTGTCTATTAGGGAAACTAATATACAGTAATAGATTTCCTCATATAAATAAGGATGGGGAAAACAATAAATCTTTTGAAAAGTGGGAGCTACTTTTAACTTAATAGTACCATATGTCAGGTACTGGGTAAGAAAGTATAAGCAACCATGTATGATTTTTCAAAATACTAATAAATATTATTATTATTATTATTATTATTATTATTATTATTTCCAATATCCCTATCCTAATTCATAGGTACAGAAATATAATTTTTGAGTGAGTAGGTAATTTTTACAAGATTCTCAGCTAATTGAAGGACTCAGGCTTTCTTGACCCAGAGGCTATTGTTCTGAACATGTTCCTACAAAATTAGTAACAAATGAGTCATTCTAGAACACAGATTCTCAGGCTGAGAAGATAACTCAGTCTGCTGAAAAATCAGAAAGCTCTGCTAATACAATCCCCAGAACCTTTGCAAAATTCTGGAAAAAGTGGCATGCTCCTGTAACATAGTGCTGGGGATGCGCATGGAGACAGGGTGGCTTTCTGAAACTCCTTTGCTTGTCAGCCTAACTATAACAGCGAGCTTAAATTCAGTACAGACCTGCTCTCCAATAACAAAGGAAAAGAGTGACCAAGGAATGACCAAGGAAAAGATACCTGACATCTGCATTTGGCTTACACATGTACACACAGAGAGAGACACATATACACACATTCGCATATACATACACACATACACCACACACACACACACACACACACACACACACACACACACACACACTGAATTCTTATAAAAAGATGGTTAGGGAAAAGTAGACCTGAGTCATATGGGAAATTTTTGAACAATCTTTGTAACATCCCTGTAATCATAAATAGTGTTCTAAAAATAATGTATCTCTTTAAGTCAAATAACTCATGCTAAAGACTTTATACCATAGATAAAGTGTGGTGGGTAGCCATTCCAGCTTGGATTTGGAAGTTCCAACCCCCATTGAGACTCTGGCAACTGTCATGCCTACGAGGCAGGGCCAGGGGAGGCGCCTGGAGACCCGAGAGCTGGATGGGCCAGCGCTCTCTCTGTGCGCTCTCTCTGTGCCGGGATGCTGAACGGTGGAGGTTGACTGAGCAGAGCTCCAGAGAACACCGCTGGACTGCGATACACCTTCCCCAGACCCTGCGATCTACCTATTACTTAATTTGTGAGTTACACCATTAAATAAATATCCTTTTAACTATGTGGAGTGGCCAAAATAATTTCACCAATAATAAAGTTTTCCAAAAGGAAGCCACTGGCAACTATAAACTGTGAATGGGAGATCCCAGTGGACACCCAGAGTGTAAGAGGTGGAGTACAAGGTTGTACACCTGTACCTCTATGAAGGAAAATCACCTACCTATAAACAGCACCTAAAGTCACACACAGAGTGCAATGCTGTCCATTTTCAAGGAGGAAAGACATTTGGAAATGTTCTACAGCATGAATGAGCCTTGAAGATAATTGTGCTAAGTGAAATAAGACAGTCTTTAAATAAGTTAGCCTTTTTAGACTAACAAGTCCAGTTCTTTGAGGTACTTGGGGCAGTCAAAACCATAGACAGTAACATGGAAAGGCAGTCGGGGACTGGGATACTGGAGATGGGAAGAGGGTTTTTATTTATTTATTTATTTTTTTTTATTTATTTATTTATTTTTTATTTATTTTAAGCCTACAGCACCCGGTATTCCCAGGTGGTCTCCCATCCAAGTACTAACCAGGCCCGACCCTGCTTAGCTTCCGAGATCAGACGAGATCAGGCGCGTTCAGGGTTGTATGGCTGTAGACAGGAAGAGGGTTTTTAATGGGGGCGAATGTTGTGGACACAGATGGTGGAGCTGGTAGTTCAGCCCCCTGAATATACTTAATATCCCAGAGTGTACACTTAAATTTCTAATATATAGTATCTTTGCATATGTATATTAACTACAATAAATGGTGCTAAATGCCAAAATAAAATAATATCTCAAAATTTCCTTGCAAAGAACCAATGATACATTTTCATTCTCTTTCAGACCTCTTAGTTTTTGTAATGGCACAAAAAATAAGTCAGGAATTTAAGAATAAGATGTTGAATTAAAAACTCAGCAGGCAGAGATTTATATTCAAGAAAACACAAACACTGTGACTCCATAGAGAAATATGGAATTATTTCATTCTTTTACTTTTTATATATGTACTCTGTTTGCATAATTTCCCACTCCCTCTATTCTCTCCATCCCCCTCTATGCCTCCTCTCCCTTTCAAATTCATAGCTTCTTTTTCTCTGTTATTTTCATACACACATATAAATGAATATACAGTCAACCCTCTGAGTCCATTTAGTCTTGCTTGCACATATGTTATTAGTGATGACCACTTAGTATTGGTTAACCAATTAGGGGACTCATCATTAGGGAAAACTGATTCTCCCTTTCACAGTAGTCATTTATTGCCCATAGCTCTTCATCTAGAGATGAGATCTTGTGAGATTTCCCTCATCACATTGGCATGTATATTGTTGGTGTTGTTGTTCAGATCTTGTTTAGAAACAACGTTGTTGAGAGGTCCTGAAAGTAGCTTCCCTGTTATATACAGAAGATACCACCTCATAGTTCAGTTATTCTGGCTTTTAAAGTCTTTCCACAGCCTCTTCCACAATGTTCACTGATTCATAGGTATGGCAGTTTTGTTGTAGATTTATTGACTGGGTCTGGACATGCTATGATCAGTTATTCTCTGCTTTTTGACTAGTTGGAGTTCCTGTAATGGTCTTGGTGTGCTGGTAAAAGAAGATTCTTCAATGAGGAGTGAGATCTCCATGTTTCTCTGGGTATAAAGATAAGTTTGAAGAATTCAGTTAGAGATTGAACTAATTTATGATACTGGTAGTAGTAATAAGTTTTCTTCTATGTTCCATGGCCTCACCAGCCACAGGTATTTGGGTAGGTTTACAGTACCAGGCATAAATTCCCTCTTATTGATAGGCCTGTAAGTTTAACAGGACAGCTGTTGGTTACCAATAAGGTATAAATGCCACTATTGCACTTAGGCATCACATCTGAGTAGGATGATTGACTAGTTTTCTCCCTGGACATCTTTCACAGTACCTTCTGGCACTATAGAAAAGCTAGGAATTTAATGGCACTCTCATACTTTTTATTCATCCAACTTTCTATTCACTGTTCCAGGAATGAATAGATGCAAACATGGACAAAAGGTGCTCAAACATCGTGTGTGCCTGTGCCCCTGGAAGAAGCCTCCACTATGCAGTCTGTCTATCCTTTTTTTCCAACTACAACTCATGATAGATAATACATGGGTTCTTTTCCCTGGAGCTGTTTATGTCTAATCTAGTGGCTAATTTGTCCTCTGATACCCAGTTAAGTCCACTAGGGTAGTAATATATTGGGGTACACAATGTATCACATTTCCCCATTTTTGTCCAAAATAATAAAAGGTTATAAATGTAATAAAAACTCATACAATAAGTACAGTAAGTATATACAATATATATAATCAAGAGTTACATTAACATTGTCCAGTCCATTAACATTTGACAGATTCTGAGAAAATCCTCTGTTATTTATCCTATTTTGGTGAGTCCAAATACCTAATTCACTTTCTATCCTAACTTGTATTACCAACCAAAAACTATCTTTTGTGTCCTGCTTGTCCATTTTGGACAGCATACTGTCAGCAGTCAAGGCAAGGGCACCTTCTTGCCCAGTGGCTAACTTTTGCCACAATGAGACTAAATTCCATAAGGAGTTTCTTCAATGCCCATCATCTTTTCTGAAGTATATTGGTGCTGCCAGGAGCAAGCAGACTTGTCTCACTGTCATTAAAAAAAAAAGTATCTATGTTATTAAAATATCTTAAATGCCATGTTCTGTAGATCTTTGTAGTGTTTGAAGATCTGTCTATCTAAAATATATTTCTGCTTGACTTTGAAAACACACCTAATATGACTATAAGTTTGATTGTAATGATAAACTACTAACTTACATTTCTTTATTATCCTAAATAGTTGTTATAATAACTTTAAAGGACTAGCAATTTGGATTACATTGTTAAATGAGCTGTAAAGGTACAATACCTTGAACAAGATTAGAAATATATGTATAATATTTTCTAACAAAATCAATCTCAAATTTGTATCAATTATATATGATTTGTGTACAATATACAAAATCAAATCCAGGCTGGGCGGTGGTGGCGCACGCCTTTAATCCCAGCACTCAGGGAGGCTGAGGCAGGTGGATCTCTGTGAGTTCAAGGCCAGCCTGGTCTCCAAAGTGAGTTCCAGGAAAGGTGCAAAGCTACACAGAGAAACCCTGTCTCGGAAAAAAAAAAAAAATCAAATCCAGTGTAAAATAGATAATCCGACACCAATCACACCCGAGTCCATCTGCCATTGTCTTTGTTGTCAGCTGCTATAAATTCTAGGATGTTTTCGTGGTCTAACATCAGAGTCTGATAAATCTCTGCCTCTCAGAGCCACTGTGTTGGGCCATCCCACCCCTACTTTTCTCCAGGGTACTCTTGAGCAGGAGCAGCAGGAAATATTAGATAGAAATATAGCTAAAGAGAGACAGACAGAAACACAGGATAGCCTCAGGAGGGCCTGGATCCTAATCCATCCGGCCCTGTTTCTGCCAAAGGACTTTTAAAGGAATGCCAAGGAGAGGAGCAAAAGACCTCCCCCTAGGCACAGCCAAGTGCAGATCCATCTAACCATCTGGCAAACTTGCCCATCAAATCATCCCTTTGCGCAGCAGCTCTGCTGTGTCAGGCAAACTCCGACCTCACAAGGAAACTTCTGTGGGCTCCCACAAAGCAGAAACCCTCTTCCCTAGAAGAGATTATCTTCACAGCCAACTTCTCCCTGCCACTTGCCTCATCAAACTTCTTCCAAACTGACCTTTGCCAATGCTTTCTTGTAACACGATGGTCCTGGCACTTCTTCTCTGAACCAGCAGCGGTAAAACCCTTTGTCCCTGGTAGCAGCATCACCGCAGTCACCAACACAATGAGAAGCAGCCAGCAACTCGGAGCAGCAGCCACCACCTCCACGGTCCTGCTGCCACAGTTTGTGGCCCAGCCCCAGCTGTAGCTTCTCCTCAGCAAGTCTCCCAGGCTAGCTTCAAACTAGGGATCCTCCTGCCTCCACCTCCCTCAGCAAATCCTACCTGCATGTGCCACCACAACTGGCTGAGTACAGCTCAGGCCTGAGCTGGGGACTGCAAGGCCACAGGTAAGTGGCTTTTTCATGAATTTGTCGCCAGATGTAAGAAGAATTACTAGATGGTCTTAATAATAATAATAATAATAATAATAATAATAATAATAAACTGGAGCCAGATATTGGGGTGAAAGCTGAAAGATCAGAGAAACAGAACAAGCCACAGCCAACCTAATCTTGCCAACTCCTCAGCCAATCCTGATTCCATGAATCCTCAGACTGAAAGTCTCTGAGACCTCACCCCTGAGGGTCTCAGTTGAACTGATGCTTAGTTCCTGTCTCTTCATGCCTTATACCATTCTCCACCCAACCATGTCACTTACTGGGATTAAAGACATGCATGTTTTCCAAGCAAAAGCATGAGATCTCAAGTGCTGGGATTAAAGGTGTGTGCCACCACTGCCTGACTCTGTTTCCAGTGTGGCTTTAAACTCACAGAGATCCAGATGGATCTCTACCTCCCAAGGAATAGGATTAAGGGTGTGTGCCACCACTGTTTGGCCTCTATGTTTAATCTAATGGCGGACTCTGTCCTCTGATTCCCAGATAAGTTTATTAGGGTACACAATATTTTGGAATACACAATCTGTACCACAGATCTGGACTAGATTGGAGAGGCTGCTGATAACCTGAATGAGTTGACCACTAAGACTCCAGTGTAGATGGTGAGGGTGAGGTGGGGTTACTTGGTCTTTCCTGACCCAGGCTCCCTTCACTCCCTGGTTAGAGACAGAACATACTAGGGAAAGACTTGGGACTTACAAATTCTGAGTATGGTTCCTTCTAACTGCTAGCCTCCAGGTTTCTAAATGCCTCAAGAGCCAGCAAGGAGCCCAGATCCCCTAGGACCCCCTGAAGCCCCAGTGCAATCAAGCCACCAAACGCATCCAGGCCCTACAAGGAACTCATGTTGCCTAGTGCACCCAGGAGTCCCAGTGCAACTAAGTCTTGGAATGTATCCAGGTCCCCCAAGTGACCAGATCTCCAAGCACCTGGAAACAGTAAAATGGAAACAGGTGCCCTCGGTCCCCAAGGGAGTCCTGCTGGTCATGATTCCCTAGGTACTCTGGTTCCTTCAGACTCTCCAGGGCTGCAAGTTTTCCCAAATGCTCTGAGATGCCTGCACAGGGAATGCTTCATGTACACCATGAGGACTTGAGTGCCAGAGTACCAGATCAAGGTCTGACTCTCTTGTCCTCCTCTCCCCAGCCAGAATAGCCACTCTCCCATCAGCCCCCTGCATAGTTAACTGTAGGAGCCCATATTCAGGTTCCTAGTGGCTTTACCTTGCAGGTCTGCATAGAGAAGATGATTGCATCACCAGCCTGAATGCAGGTGTCTGAGATGGTCTGCACTTGGCTATGCTAGGGGAAGTCTACCCCTTGGCATTCCTATAAATAACCTAGGGCAGAGACAGATCGGGCCTGTTGGAGTAGGTTCCAGGCCCTCTCAAGGCTATCCTATATTTTCTGTTTATCTCCACAATCTAAATCCTTCTATCTAATATTTCCTGCTGCTCTCACTCAAGAAAACTCTGGGGAACTGTGGGGTTGTTGGGTAGCCACCCTGCAGTTAACCAGAATCTCCCACTCCCTGTGTTGCTTACACTGGCGTGGGCAGCTAGAGACAGTTGTAGAACGGGGACTGGACTCCACATTCTCTTCAACCCAGGAATACTCTGGATCTATGCAACAGTCCCACAGGGGCTCATGGGCAAATATATCAGGTCTCCCAGTGAAACCCTGAACTTTCTACTGAAGCTTTTTTAGTCCCTGGAATATCAAGACATATCCATCCTCTCTTCATCCCTCCTCGGCATCTTGATTTCTAGAGTGCTCTGTCTCTCTGTGTCTCTGTGTCTCGGTCTGTGTGTGTCTGTGTCCGTCTGTCTTGGGGAGAGCCAGCCTTTCTATTCATCATATTGACCTTGACCTTGTGTTCCAGGCTAGGGCCCAAGGGTCTTTCTCTGACCTCTTCTTATCGTCCCAAATCTGTTTCAGGACCCAACAGGCCAAATACAATCTGTAAAATACCCAGAATTTTCAAAAAGAACTACCTGAAATGTACAGATGCCCTGGAGCTGGTGTTGGGTCTGGCCACATGTGTGGCTCCTTATTTATCACTGCCTCTGCCAATATATATTCTGAGTGGCCCAGCACATCCAGGGAGAAGAATTCCATCCCCCACCCCAGCACATCCAAGGAGAAGAATTCCACTCCCCCACCCACCCACCCCCCCTGCCCCGCCCCAGCATATCCAGGGAGAATAATTCCATCCCAAATTCATCCCCAGCCTGGAAACTTCTCTCCATGCTGGTCAGGCATGTAAGGGTATGGGGCTTAGTCCCCAAGAAGAGGTGCTGGATGGCCAAGGCCCACAGCAGCTGCCAACCCTGGTCAACCACATCTGTTGAAGCCACACCTGAGGCAGCAGTAGCTGAAGGTGCAGCCTCAGCGCAAGCTCCAGTTGCCACCTCCGCTGCGGCCTGAGGCTCAGAGGACACTCAAAGCTCAGGCCCATCTACTGAGGAGCTCTGCCTAAGAGTCCTTCAAGACCTGGTCACTTCGATAGGCCCGGTGAGACGTCTTCACCATACCCAACCTCACTCACCTCTGCACTAAGAACCGTTGGTTCAGGCCAAGAAATGAGTGTTTCAAGGAAGAGGTGGCTTTGCAGACAATGGCTGGGACATTGCTGAATCTGAGGTATTGGGGAATGGGTCCTCCTGTGTCCTGAGGACCACAGGTCATATCCTGGTGTGGGTGCATGGAGTTCAGCAGCTCCGCTGAGCTTTAGAGTTTGTATACCTGCCAACTTAACTGTGCTGTGCCTGAGGTTTTATTTTCGTCTTTTAAGTGGAGGGGGGCTGTCCAGAAGCTCCTAGCACTCCTCTGTCCTCCTCCCAGAATGTAGGGGTTACAGGCACATGCCGCCGCTGCACCCAGATAAGTTTGCTTTTTTGATACTGGGTCTACATCTATGTTGCCAGTTTTCTGTGAACTGCTTCCTTTTGTGCCCCGATTGCTCTTTTCTGAGAGGAGGAGTGGATTGGACAGAGAAGTGAGGTGGGGTGAAGGGATTGGGAGGAGAGGAGGGAGAGGAAACTAGTCAAGTTGAATAAGAGAGAAGAATAAATAAAAGAGAAAAACATTTCTCACCGAGTTTTCGCTTTCTTTCCTTCTTTTTTATTTTATTTTTTTTATTTGTTTGTTTGTTTGTATGAGACAAAGTTTCTCCGTGTAACAGCTCTAGCTATTCCAGAACTCAATTTGTACACCAGGCTGGCCTTGAACTCACAGAGATCCTCCCACCCCCAACTGACTCTGCCTCTTGAGTACTGGGATTAAAGGTGTATGCTCTTACCACCTGGCTCATGGAGTTTTCTTTCTCCAACTAAATAGGATCAAATTTTGTTGTATTTGAAATAGTTATGTAAATGGCAATGTTTCCTTACATAGCCTAGGCTGGTCCCCAGGTTCTGGCTATCCTCCTCCTGCTTCCTGAGTACTGAAATTCCAGATGTGTGCTAAATGCCTGTGCTACTGCAAACTTGTTTTTATAACTAATGTATCATTTATCCTATTTCATTAAATAATGTGGTTTTTTTTTAGTACAATTTAACGGGTATTTTACTAGTTTGCATTGCAAAACATCAAAACTTTAAAAACACCGGGAGTTGAGACAGCAGTCACTGAAGATTGCTTGGTGTGGTACTGAAGGAGTGGTTCAATGAGTCAGGGCAATTCTTGCTTTAACAGGAAAGCTTGGATCAGTCCCCGCTCCCACCACCTGGCTCACAACCATCCATTTGGAACCCCAGTCCCTGGGGATCTGAGTCCATCTTCTGGTTTCTAGGGCCCTAGGCTTATCCTATGTACACACACGTGTTGGCAAAACGCTTTTGCACACAGAACCCAAGAACAGATTGTTGGGTCAGGCGGTGGTGTCCTACGCCTTTAATCCCGGCACTCAGGAGGCAGAACCACGCAGATCTCTGTGAGTTTGAGGCCAGCCTGGTCTACAAAGTGAGATCCAAGACAGGCACCAAAACTACACAGAGAAACCCTATCTTGAAAAAGCAAAAAATAAACAACAAAATAACAACAAAACACTGTTGGTCAACCTTGAAACCTGGAATTTGGTTCCTAGCACCTTCTTCAGGAACCCCATAAATGCCTGTACCTCTAGTTCCAGGGGCGCTGAAACCCATTTATATGCTAGGGGCACCCATACACATGAAGCAGATGCACACAAACATAAATATAAATGAAAAGGAACCAGTGATAAAAAAAAATGGCTTAAGCTTAAGTATGGTAGCTCATGCCTTTAATGCCAGGATTTGTGACTGAAGCAGGCTAATCTCCAAGTCAGCCTGTTCTTTATACCCAAAGCCTTATTTTAAAAAAAAAGAAAAAAAAAAGTCAGGTGTGGTGGTGCACGTCTTTAATTTCAGCACTTGGGAGGCAGAGACAAGAGCTCTGTGAGTTTGAGGCCAACCTGGTTTATACAGTGAATTCCAGTGTAGCCAGTGATAGCTAGAGAAATTCTGTCTCAAATCTCTCTCTCTCTCTCTCTCTCTCTCTCTCTCTCTCTCTCTCTCCCTCCCTCTCATAGTATGGTCATTGTATATAGATCTTGAGAACGACCCCAAACATCCTGCCCGAGGCCAACCCAGGGAAAACCAATCCTGGGAAACCCAACAACTTGGAGGTGTTGGTGAGATTGCCCTACTGATCAACCTGCTCTGGTGAGATCCATTCGGGAGAGGTTTCAGAAGCCTACAGTCTGCAGTCTGAGGAAACAAGATCAGCTGAGGAGCAAAACACAACCTGAGAACACAAAAGAAGGAGCCGCCCAGCCACTGAACCAGATCATCAGAATCATAAGCCCACCCTATACCGACTGGATAAGGGTAAGCCCCCATCTCTGGACTGGCAGACCACGTCTCTAGCCCCTAGGCCCCAGCCATCAGAGCCCCAGGGACCAGACAACTACCTTTCCCTTCTCCCCCACCAAAAAACAAAAACAAAAAAACCAAACTGGGAACCCAACAACTACTGGAGCCATAAGCTTACCCTGTACCAGTTGGGAACAACTGCTCCCTGAGACAGAACTTTATAAAGCTCTTACTGGCCTGGAAGTCAGAGATATCCCTGCCTCTGCCACCTGAGTGCTGGGATTAAAGGAATACTATACCAGGAAAGTTTCAGCAACTTATCCCTGGTTGACCTCAAAGTCACTCTGTAGCCCAGCCTGCCCTTGACCTTGCAATTCTCCTATTGCATGCCACTTCCTAAGTAGCAAGGGTTACAGGTCTGTGCCCCCAGGCCTGGCTCTTAAGAGGCCTTTTTTTTTTTCTTTTTCTTTTTCTTTTCTTTTCATTTCTTTTCCTTTCTAATACTATTCAGTTCTACATAACAGCCACAGATTCCCTTGTTCTCCCCCTTCCTGCCCCCCTCCCCTTCCCCCCAGGCCACCCATTCCCACTTCCTCCAGAGCAAGGCCTCCCTCGAGGACTAAGATCGACCTGGTAGACTCAGTCCAGGCAGGTCCAGTCCCCTTCTCCCAGACTGAGCCAAGCGTCCCTGCATAAGTTCCAGGTTTCAAACAGCTAACTCATGCAATGAGCCCAGGACCTGGTACCACTGCCTAGTCCCTTCTGGACAAGAGTGTCCATCCAAGAGGCCTTTTATAACATTGGGAGTGTATGATTATTCCTGTTACTTGAAAACCTAGAGACTCATGGAGAGTTTTGTCTGTTGTTTCTTAACCATTTGTTGCTTTGTGAGGCAGGGTCTTCTGTAGCCCAAGCAGCATTTGGAGCTGCTGTGTAGTCAAGGCTGGCCTGGGAATCCTGATCATCCTTCCTTCACCTACCAGGCAATATAGGCCTGCTCTACCAAGTTAGTGTGCACCTGGGTTTTTTGTTTGTTTGTTTTTTCTGTTCTTTGACACAGGGTTTCTCTGTGTAACAGCATTGTCCGTCCTGTATCTCACTTTGTAGACCAGGCTGACCTCAAACTTACAGAGATCTGCCTTCCACTGCCTCCCGAGTGCTGGGATTAAAGGTGTGGGCCATCAAGTCCAGTGGGGATAATTCCTATAATGTTTCAAAAACATGTTACTACACTGTAAAGCCCCCTAAAATTGGACACCACGGGGAACAGTCTTTAGTGCCTGCAGGACGTACATGTTTTAAGTTTGCATTTCATGACGTTCTATGAAAAGAATAAAAATCATAGAATGAAAAAATTCAGTCACAAAAAGCCAGGTATGGTGGCTCACATATATAATCCTAGTATGGAGAAGGCTCATCAAGACCTCTGCAAATCACAGGGCAGTGTGACCTACAGACTGATGTTCTGCCTTAGCAAAACAACAGAACCCAAAGGGATGAGGTATAGTTCAGTGGGCAGAGTGGGCCATCCTCAGTAGTGACCAATCTACTGTGTGGTGAGCCATGCTACTAATTGTTAACGCCAACCCCTGTAGGTCATCACCAGCTACAAAGAAAGTTTAAGTTCAAGGCCAGTTAAAAATACATAAGGCCCCACCTTAAGAAAAAAAAAAAAGGTGTGGAACAGTGGTGGGGCACACCTTTAATCCCGGCACTTGGGAGGCAGAGACAGGCAGATCTCAGCATTCCAGTACAGCTTGGTCTGCGGAAGAGCTTAATAAAGGCACACTCAAGGGAACTGGGCTTCTAATCTCAGTGTGGGTGAGGCAGGGGGATCAGAAGCTCACAATCATCAGCAGTCATACAGTGAGCTTGAAACCAGCCTGAGCTAAAAAAACCTCATGTCAAGTTATACTCTCTCAGAGAATACAAAACTTCGGAGGGAAATTTTGGGAGAAAACAAAAAGAATTGGGAGATCCAGTTTTCTGAGCAATGACCCAGCTAGTTAAGGATTTGCCACCAAATCTGAAGACCTAATTCTTTCCCCCCTCAGGATATCCACGATGGAAGGATAAATGCAACATCCACATGTTGTCCTCGGATCTCCATATGTGGGCGCTAGAATGAGTGTGTTCAGAATACATACACAATATCAAAATAGGTAGACATAAATAAAGGATTTCTCTGTGTAGCCCTGGCTGTCATGGAATTGTGCTGTAGACCAGGTTGGCCTCAAACTCATAGAGCTATGCCTGCCTCTGCCTCCCGAGTGCTATGATTAAAGGTATGTGCCACCACAGACTGGATGCTTGTTTTTAATTATATATTTATCATCATAAAGTGTTTTGAATAAATATTTTTTTCCTTTGTTTATATTTTACCTGGTATTGAGGATTTATCCCAGGATTTCCCACAAAGCTGGAAAAGTGCTCTGTCACTAAGCCTTACCAAGTCCTGCTTGGTTAATTTTGCAAAAATTTGATATTGTAGTTCATTTTAATCCTCTGTAGATGTCAAGAAAATGTCCTGGGAGTTGGCCCAGTAAACTGAGGTCTTCCTTCACCAAGGTTTCCAGAACAAGTAAAAGATCACATGCAGCTTCCATGTCACTGCAGGCAGAAGTGGGAAACAAGCTGACGGGTCCCAGGTATGGACTGACAGCAGTCAATTCCCTCACAAAAAGTGTATCAGTATCTGTGTCCTTAACAGTTATTCAGTGCAGGGCCAATCTGTGAACAGACAAGCCACTATCAGGCCTGAGTCTTGAGCACTGTGTACAGGAGCTTGGAGGCAACTCTGGGACCTGGGCACCTCTAGGGACCTGGACTTGGGCTCTTCGTGGCCCAAGTAGTGGAGCTGGGTGGTGGTGGTATCATGGCTGAAAATATTCACAACCAGAAAGTTCTAAGGCTGAGCCAGCCTTCCCCCATCAAGAAGGGGTAGTCAGGCTGGGTGTGGTAGGGCATCCTTTCACCTCAGCACAAAGGAGGCAGAGGCAGGTAGATATCTGTGAGGTTGAGGTCAACCTGTCTATATAATGAGATACAGGACAGCCAGGGCTGTATGGAGAAATCTTATGTCAGAGTAAGAGAGAGAGAGAGAGAGAGAGAGAGAGAGAGAGAGAGAGAGAGAGAGAGAGAGAGAGACTGATAAAAACGTGGCACACACCTTTAACCCCAGATCTCTGAAGGCAGAGGCAAGCAAATCTCTGAGTTTGAGGTCAGCTTGGGCTACAGAGTGAGTTCCAGGACAGCCAGGGCTACACAGAGAGACGTTGTCTCAAAAAACTAAACTAAAATATAAAGGAAATAAAGGAGGGTTGATAGAAATGAGAAAGTATAGGAGGACACTTGGGTAGCCTGAGTTGATGCCCATTTACTGAGATGGTCACCAACTTAGTAGAGGTCAAAGTTCATCTGGGCTCAAGAGTGGAGGGGAACTAAGAGGGTGTGGCAAAGGATGTGTTAGTGTTTCAGGTCCCAAGAAAACCAGCACAGTAATGAAAGACATCCTGGACTATGCCACGCCTTCATAGGGTGGGGCTGTAGACTGAGTAGGAGGAGACAGTGGGAGGGTCTGTGGGAGGTGATGGAAAAAAGAGGTGGGGGACCTGGGAGGGGCCTAGGTGGAGAAGATATTTAAGGCCAGGTCTTTGTACTAGAGTTTCAATCACTAGGTGGGATCTGGTCGCGATGGGAGAGCCTGCTGATACCCAGGGTGAGTTGGCCACTAAGGCTCTTGGGTAGATGGGGAGGGTGGCGGCGTGGCTGCACCATTTTGCATTCCCAACAGCAATGAATAGTGTTCCTTTTCCCCCCACATCTTCACCAGCTTGAACTATTGTTGGTTAAATCTCTGTGAATCTAAGATAATATCTCATAGTACTTTTAATTTGCATCGATCTGATGGCCAAAGATGTTGAAGGTTTTTTTTTTTTTTTTTTTTTTTTTTTTTTTTTTTTTTGCTTGTTTGCTTTTTGTTGCTGTTATTTTATTCAAGACAGGGTTTCTCTGTGTAGCTTTGTACCTTTTCCTGGAACTCACTCTGTAGACCAGGCTGGCCTCAAGTTCACAGAGATCCGTCTGGCTCTGCCTCCTGAGTGCTGGGATTAAAGGCGTGTGCCACCTCCGTCCCGGCTATTTGTTTGGTTTGTGGAGGCCAGGTCATGCTATATAGTCCTGGCTATCCTGTAGCTCTCTGTATAGACCATGCTGTTCAAGACCTCACAGATCATCTGCCCTCTGCCTCATAAGTTCTGGGATTGAAGACATGTAGCTCTGCACCCAGCCTATTTAACATTTTTTTTTAATTTAATTTTATTTTTTGGTGTTTGAGATAGGGTTTCTCAGTATAGTCCTGGCTGTTCTGTAACTCTCATTGTATAATAGATAGGCTGCCATCCAACTCGGCCTCCTGCCTCTGCCTCTCTAGTGCTGGGATTAAAGGTGTATGTGTTACCACACCCTGTTAGGTCTGCTTGTTCTTGCAGTTCAATTTTTTTTTTTTAGCTGAGGATTGAACCCAGGGCTTTGAGCTTGCTAGGCAAGCGCTCTATCACTGAGCTAAATTCCTAACCCCTCTTGCAGTTCATTTTAAAAATTCATTGTATATTCTGAATTTTACCTGTCTGTCAGATCTTGTTCGACAAAATTTTTTCTGGAGAAAGGCTTTACATATATGTCCACTCACTATAGATAGGAAATCAATGACAGAACAAAGTACAGATACCACCAAAGTCCAATGTGATGAACCATGAGTTTTATGGGGGTTATTTACAGATTGTTAAATGCTGGGTATAACAACCATAGGGTAGTGTAAGCCCCATGTTCAGGTAATGAATAGTTGACTTAAATGGAGTCCATTTGTATGTGTCTGTGTCTGTATTTGTTTGCTTCTTTTCCCCTTTTGAGTCAGTGTTACCTGTAGCCCCAGCAGACTCTAGCACTGTTATATACTCAAGGCTGGCCTTAAATTCCTGATTGCTCCCAATCATCCTTTCTCCACCTCTGAGGCAATGAGGGCCTACTCTACAAACCTGATGTGTAGAGTCCGTAAATGGGCCTAATTTCTGTAATGCTTCAAAGAGCTGGCAATTAACCATAAAGGCCTCCAAATGGAGCAACATGGCCAAGAGTCAGCTAGTCATGCCTATAAGCCATGTGTAAGTAAATTGGTTGCAACAACTCTGGGTTTGGTCCCGCCTGGATTTTGGCACTGAAACATGAATTTTGCAACTCTGGGGAAAGGTGTCCTGACTACCTGTGGTTTCAGGCAACACTTTGAGTTGCTTAGGACAGCACTTGATGGCTGAAGCTGCAAGGAGACAGTTCAGCCCTGGAGGGTGAGGTATCCCAGACACTTCGAGCTGCTCAGAACAACAGCTCTGCCCTGAAGGTGTCCCGGGTTGTTTAGCACAGCTCTGACAGCTGGAACTGCAAGGAGACAGTTCAGCCGCGGAGGGCAATTTTTTTGAGTTCTCAGGAAAATCAGACCTGGAACTGCTTTAACAAGGAAAGGTGGCCGGGCGGTGGCGGCGCACGCCTTTAATCCCAGCACTCAGGATGCAAAGCCAGGCGGATCTCTGTGAGTTCAGGCCAGCCTGGGCTACCAAGTGAGTCCCAGGAAAGGCGCAAAGCTACACAGAGAAACCCTGTCTCGAAAAAACAAAAAACAAAAAACAAAAAAAAAAGGAAAGGTGATAGTTTTTAGCGCTGCTCTTACCCTGTGAGGAAAAGTCACAAAACATGACAGAATCTACTAACAAGAATTTTATTAAAGAAGGGAGAAGGGATAGATGTGATCAAGCCTGCTGAAAGGAAACATGAGGGAAGGGGGCAGGAGGACATGGGGCCTGGTTTTTAAGGACCACCCCACACATGCACACATAGGCCCACATGGCTACTTCATGCATGCACATGGTCATGCTGCACGTAATTTATGTGACCACACAGTGCATGGGTTACATAGGACATAAGACCCAGAAATGACTAGGCAGAAATGATCAAGTGTCCCACAGGGGCATGCACGATCATGGGGGCGTGACTGGAATATCATCTTGGACTCTGTTTTGATAAGAGATGGTGGATGAGTGGGTATGGGGCATCATGTCTGCTGAAAACTGCCTCCAGCTGACTTGGTGGGCATTGATTGGATCTTGGGGAGATAAGGAAGGGGGCTTCTGAAGTAGTCAGGCATCCTGAGATTGTGGACTGTCATCTGCTGCCCTGGAGTTGTCCATCTTTCCTGGCTTGGAACTGTGACTGCTCATGTCTGACAGGATACTGGTGAGACAGAGAAAGGCTTAGGAAAAAGAATCATTATTATTTTTATTTTCTTTGGAGTGTTCCCAGATCAGGACAGTTTAGGGTTGGCACTTATCTGAAGTAGATCCAACCTGTCCAGATGGGCTTAAACTGGTTTTTGGAGCTTGTGAAAAATTTGAACATATTAAGAAGCAGCCATGAGAAAACTGGTGATCATTGTAGTGTTTAGTACTCTGCCTAATTTTTACCCAAGATAAGCTTTTTTAGAGGTAGACTACTTTTTTCCTCATTTTATTTATTTATTTATTTTTTCTATTCTCAGCTTGATATAGTATAAATTCTAATCTTAATAGTGAAATGTTTCATTGAGGCTTGCCTAGTAATTAAGTAAAACCAAAACTTATTTTAAGCCATAGTCATCCTACAGCCCACCCTTCCCCAGCCCCCCAACCCCCCCCCCCCCCCCCCGGTATATAGCCTTCCTGGTTTGGTGGGTTGTATTCTGATTGTTCTTTGCTTTATATCTAAAATCCACTCATGAGTGAGTACATACCGTGTTTGCCCTTCTGGGTTTGGGTTACCTCACTCAAGATGATTTTTTCTAGTTCCATCCATTTGCCTGCAAATTTCATGCTTTCATTGTTTTTCTCTGCTAAGTAGTACTCCATTGTGTATATGTACCACATTTTCATAATTCATTCTTCAGTTGATGGGCATCTAGGTTGTTTCCAGGTTTTGGTTATTACAAATATTGCTGCTATGAACATAGTTGAGCATGTATTTTTGTGGTATGAATCAGCATTCCTTGGGTATATGCCCAAGAGTGGTATGACTGGGTCTTGAGGTAGATCGATTCCCAATTTTCTGGGAAACCACCATACTGATTTCCACAGTGGTTGTACAAGTTTGTATTCCCACCAACAGTGGAGGAGTGTTCCCTTTGCTCCACATCCTGTTCAACATTAGTGACTGTCATTGTGTTTTTGATCATAGCCATTCTGACAGGTATAAGGTGTATCTCAGAGTCATTTTGATTTGCATTTCTCTGATGATTAAGGATGTTGAGCATTTCTTTAAATTTTTTTCAGCCATTTGGGATTCTTGTTTTGAGAATTCTCTGTTTAGCTCTTTAGTCCATTTTTTAAATTGGATTGTTCAGTATTTTGATGTCTAGTTTCTTGAGTTCTTTATATACTGTGGAGATCAAACCTCTGTCAAGTGTGGGGTTGGTGAAAATCTTTTCCCATTCGGTAGGCTGTCTTTTTGTCTTATTGACTGTGTCTTTTGCCTTAAAAAAGCTTCTCAGTTTCAAGAGGTCCCATTTATTAATTGTTGTGCTCAGTGTCTGTGCTGTTGGTGTTATATTTAGGAAGAGGTCTCCAGTGCCAATGTGTTCAAGAGTACTTCCTAATTTCTCTTCTATTAAGTTTAGTGTAACTGGATTTATGTTGAAGTCTTTGATCCACTTGGATTTGAGTTTTGTGCATGGTGGCAGATATGGATCTTTTTGTAATCTTTTACGTATTGGCATCTAGTTATGCCAGCACTATTTGTTGAAGATACTTTCTTTTTTCCATTGTATAGTTTTGGCTTCTTTGTCAAAAACCAGGTGTTCATATGTGCATGGATTAATGTCAGGGTCTTCAATTCGATTCCATTGGTCTGTATGTCAGTTTTGATACCAGTACCAAGCTGTTTTTATTACTATAGCTCTATAGTAGAGCTTGAAGTCAGAAGTGGTGATGCCTCCAGAGGCTGCTTTATCATACAAGATTCTTTTAGCTATCCTGGGTCTTTTGTTTTTCCATATGAAGCTGAGTATTTTTCTTTCCAAGTCTGAAGAATTGTGTTGGGATTTAGATGGGGATTGCATTGAACTGTAGATTGCTTTTGGTAAGATTGCCATTTTTACTATGTTAATCCTACCTATCCATGAGAATGGGAGATATTTCCATTTTCTGATATCTTCTTCAATTTCTTTCTTTAGAGATTTAAAGTTCTTATCAAAAAGGTCCTTCACTTGTTTAGTTAGTGTTATCCCAAGTTATTTTATAATTATTTGTGGCTATTGTAAAAGGGTGATGTTTCTCTGACTTCTTTCTCAGCCCTTTTATCATTTATGTATAGGAAGGCTACTGAATTTTTTGAGTTGATCTTGTATCCTGCCACTTTACTGAAGGAGTTTATCAGCTGTAGGAGTTTCCTGGTAGAATTTTTGGGGTCACTTATGTATACTATCATATCATCTGCAAATAGTGAAAGTTTGACTTCTTCCTTTCGAATTTGTATCCCTTTGATCTCTTTTTGTTGTCTTATTGCTCTAGCTAGGACTTCAAGTACTATATTGAATAAATATGGAGAGAGTGGAAAGCCTTGTCTTGTTCCTGATTTTAGTGGTATTGCTTTGAGTTTCTCTCCATCTAATTTGATGGTGGATGTTGATTTGCTGTAAATTGCCTTTATTATGTTTAGGAATGTTCCTTGTATTCCTGATCTCTCTAGAACCTTTATCACAAAGGGGTGTTAGACTTTGTCAAAGACTTTTTCAGCATCTAATAAGATGATCATGTGTTTTTTTTCTTTCGGTTTGTTTATATGGTGTATTACATTGACAGATTTTCATATATTGAACCATCCTTGCATCCCTGGGATGAAACTACTTGGTCATGGTGGATAATTTTTTTGATAATTTTGTATTCTTGGATTCGGTTTGCCTCAGACAGTGTTCAGATCCCACAGACATGGCTCCTTTCCCAGTGCTGAAATTAAAGGAGTCCCTGTTCTCAGCTCTTAATCTCCTTGTTTTCAATAACTCTTCAGCGGGTAATAGCTCAGTTTCTGGTCTTTATTATGACCACATCTCTGCCACCACTCTGCCTGCCTCTGCCTCTAGAAGTAGATTATTTAAGGCACCTGTTTCCTTTATTAGTTTAGCATTCAGGAGACACAGGTGATCAATTGCTGAGAGCATTCAACAATGACAGACTATTATATTAGAATGTTTTTGCAGAGCCCAGACACTTTGGGGTCTGGGGGTATAAATACCTTTTGATTATTATTTTTTTTCCTTACTGCTTGGATACATTTGATGGTCCTTTGCCTCCAGCTCTCTGATGGTCCTATAACAATTAGCTGAGTAGTTAATTAGGAAAGGAAGAGCTTATGGGGTGATACCTCATTCCTCTGGAATTGATGACAAGGCAGTGGATCCTGGTGTCCTCTGGAACTTGAGAAAGCAGGGCTCTGTCTGTGTCACTGTGTATGAAGAGATTTTTCTGGCATGGAGGTGAAATAAAAGGTTTCAGATGAGACAGGTGGACTCAGGTGGACTCAAGCTTAGCAGCTCTGGGAATTAAAAGAAGGGAGTTAAAAGAATTGCCTTGAAGGGACCCTGCCATTTAGGGGAAAGGGGTGAAGGGCACTGGCCTGGAGGGAAAGATCCTGATCCCCAATGTGGATGGGGGTGGGCAAGGACTGTTACATGGCTCAGGTAAGGAATGGTCTGTGTAGTTCCACAGGACAGACCTTAGGTGACACAGCAGGGAGTTAACAAGCTATCTGGAATGAAGGGTGGGATAGAAGACCGGGTGTTAGAACTGGTCTTCCATACATTAGTTTAAAAGGAGAATTTGAAAGAGGATTCTTAGGAAGAGCCCTGAGCCTGAAAAGAGCTAGAGGCAATAATCTTACCTAGTCAAGGTGAAGTTCCTGTGACATCTTAATAAGAATAGATTTTAAAGACTGTTTGGTGGGATTTACCTTTCCTGAGGACTGAGGATGGTGTAGGATATGAAAATGCCAGGGAATGTGCTTTAGCTAGTGTCTGGGAAACCTGGGAGGGGAACTACGTACGGACCATTGTCAGACTGAAGAGAGGCAGGAATTTCAAACCAAGGAATAATTTCTCAGGGAAGGAGATCTGTAACTGTCTGAATCCACTTAGTAGAAAAAGGGTATGCCTCCACTCAATTTGAAAATGAGTCCACCATCATGAGAAGATATTTAATTCTTGTGACAGTGGGCATATGGGTAAAATCGAGCTGCTAGTCAGTCCCTAGAAGGGAACCCCTAGCCTGGTGTGTGGGAAAAGGCTGACTTCTGTAGTTGGTATTGGAGTCTGTTTTTGGCAAATCTCACAAGAGGTAGTAATAGTTCTTAAGAACTGTAAGTTCTCAGAGGTGGGCTGCAGGTAGGCTTTTATGAATTGAGACAGAGCAAGACCATTAGGGTGAAAGAGCTGGTCTAGATAGGACAGTATTTGCCTAGCATCAGGAGTTTCCTGTGAAGGTGTGAGCTGCACTCTATAGATTCCCTGAAGTGGGTGGGGTAAGACTTGGCCCTGAAGGGGTGCTGTCCTGGCTGCCTGTCAGCCCAGTTATTTCCCTTAGAGATGATGGAGCTATTGGCCTGATGAGACCGGCAGTGGATAATTACTATAGCCTTGGCGAGGTAGTAAGCCTTTAGCATGGCCATTATTTGGTCTGAGTTAGATATAGATACCCTTTCACTGTGAGGAGGCCACGCTCTCTGCTCTCTCCAAATAGCAGCATGGTACAGAAGGATATGAAAAGCATATTTGGAGTCTGTGTGAACATTTAGAGATGGTCCCTGTGCCAATTGGAAGGCACATTTGAGAGCTACCAGCTCAGCCTGTTGGTCAGTGGTGTGTGCAGATAATGCCTGTGCTTCTATTACCTCAGTATCTGACACTATGGCGTAGCCTGTTTTATTGGTCCCTTCATATAAAAAGGAGCTGCCACACCAGAGAGGCTAGCTAACAGGAAAAAACCCTAGGAGGGACACATGCATGACCCTGTGAAGGAGAAGTGGATGAGATCTACATGAGTGGACTGGGTGGGTGGAGGGGTGACAGAGAGCGAGGAGTGGGCAATGAGAGCATAGGGAAATGGGAGGGTCAACTTGGAACAGGGACAGAGTGGGAGGGCAGGGAAGAAGATACCATGATAGATGAGGATATCATAGGAATAGGAAGAGACAGGGTGCTGGGGAGGCTCTCAGGAATCCACAAGGTTGACCCCACCTTGGTCTGCTGGCAGTGGTCCAGAGGGTGCCTGGACCAGTCTACTCTGGTGACCAGCCTAGCAAATAACCTAGCTGTCATCATAGAGCCTTTGTCCAGTGACTGATGGAGGCAGATACAGAGATCCATGGCCAGGCACCAGGCTGAGCTCAGGAATCCAACTGATGAGAAAGAGGAGAGATACCGCAAGTGAGGGACATTGAGATCATAATAGGAGGGCGTGCAGAGATGACCAGCTATACTAGTGGAAGCGCGTGAACTGTGGACTGGTGGCTGTGGAGCCCCATGGGACTGGACTAGGCCCCCTGGACACAGAAAATGGTTGTTTGGCTCAAACTGTTTGTGTGGGGGGACACCCAGGCAGGGGGATCGGGATCTGTCCCTGGTCTATGGGCAGGCTTCTGGAACCCGGTGCCTGTGGTGTGACACCTTGCACAGCCTTGGTGCAGTGGAAAGGGGCTTGGACCTGCCTAGCTCTGATGCTGGGCTCTGCTGACTTCCCATGGGAGACCTCAATTTGGGGGATATAGGGATGCAGGGTAGATTAGGAAAGAGGGCTGGGGGTGGGAGGAGGGAGGGGGAGTGTCTGTGGATAGTATGTGGAGTGAGTAGAAAATTTCTTAAAAAAATGAAAAAAAGGAGCTGCCATCTGTGTACCAGATATAAGTATCAAAAAGAGCTCTGCATATCCCAGGCCAGTGTGGGCTGATACCAGGTCAGTGTGGGCTACAGACTGACACTATGCCTCACCAAAACAAAATCTAAAAAGGATGGGTTGCAAGTCTCAGCAGACCCTTCCTCATCAAGAAGAGGTGAGCAAACCCAGTTTGTGGTGGACAACACCTTTCATCCCAGTGCAAAGGAGGCAGAGGCAGTTGAATCTCTATGATTTGGAGGCCAGCCTAATTGTTAGAGTGAAATATAGGCCAGTAAAGCCTAGATAGAGAAATCCCACCTCAGTTAAATAAAAGAGAAAGAAAGGAAGGAAGAAGGAAGGAGGGAGACAGAGGGTAGCAGGGGAAGAAAGATGACTGGTGCTTGTAAATTCTAGATGAAGTTCCTCCCCACTGCCCGCATCCCTGGGCTCACAGTTTTGTGTTAACCCAGGGGATATTTGCATCTATATTGCAATGTTGAGAAACTTAGAGGCAGAGGAACCATAGAGAGGCAGGAAGAGAGAAAGGATGAGACCCCCATTTGATCCCTTCTGTAAAGGAAATTTGGAGCAAATGCTGGGAAGGCTTGATGGGTAAGACCTGGGGGTATGGAGCTCCTCTAATCCATTTCCCAATTACCAGGATTTCCAGTACAGGACCATACTCCAGTAGGATCACATCAGAACATGCCTTCATATCTACCAATGCCCAGAGAACCTCCAATAGATACAGAATACCCAAGAAACTTGGGCCTGCAATTTCTCCAAGGTCCCCCCCTGCACCCAAATCTCCAAATGTCTTCATATGTACTAAGAGAATCCAGTTTCCAAATGCCTCAACAAACTGCGAGAGACATAAGTCTCCAAGTATCTGAAAGTCACCTAGTGCCCCCAGGAATTCCAGTGCAATCAAGCCTCCAAGGTTATCATTCAGGCCCTATGAGCAATCTACGTCACTTACTATCTCAAAGGCCCCTAGTTCCTGGTGAAACTTCAGTGCAATCAAGTTTCCAATGGCATCCAGGCCCCACTGGGGAACTAAGTCAGCACATGACTCAAAGTTCCCTAGTTCCTACAGGAGACCCAGTACAGTCAAGCCTCCAAAGACATCAAATCCCAGCAAGCCATCAAAATCTCCAGATGTCACAAAGTCCTCTATTTGCTGAAGCAACCTCAACACAGTCAAATCTCCAATGGCACCTAGACCCTGAGAGGGACATAGGTCCCCAAGTGTCCCCAGGACCATCAATGAAAACAAGTCCCTGTATGTATCCAGATCCCCTAATGAACCCAGGTCTCCCACCACTGGAAACCCACCCAGTGAACCCAAGTCCTCCGTTACCCTCATGTTCCTCAGGGAGTCCTGGTTTTGAGGATTCCCTAGACTCTCCAGAGCCCTCAGATGCATGCAGCAACCAGAAAGTTCCCCTCAACTCTCCGGAGAGAAAGAAGAAAACACGCACTGTGTATTCAAAGCGAGAAAAGGAGCTGCTGGAAGAACATTTCAATGACTGCATGCAACCAAGCGGGGAGAAATGCATGGAGCTGGCACAAAAGATTGGCGTGACAAAGCAACAGATCCAGGTCAGATTCTTGTCCCTCTCTCCTTCTGCTGCAATAGTACTCCCCCATCAGGCACCTACACTCCTATCAGAACCCATACATCTAGTGTTTCTACAATGCTTGGGGCAGCTTGGCAAAGCTTTGAAAGTTGGACATATGTGTATCTGGGACTGGGCCTGACATTCTGCCTCAATCCGGGTTCCATCACGGAGCCACATTATCACCTCAGAGGTTCTCAGGGACCTAGACATCAGCACTCCTAGTAATAGAAGGGCTTCTAGCTGAAGCTTCCCTAGTCCTTAGGTGTAAAGTCATACCCATCCCACCTTTCTACCTTTTTTTAAGAATCTAGATGTTCACATTTGTGTGGGGGTGGGGGGGGATATTAGTGCCAAGCTTTCCATGGAGCACCTTCCCTTCTGCCGCCGGCTTTGGCACACAGGAGTTCATTTGGTGTCTTCTTTGTTTTTCCAGATCTGGTTCAAGAACCAACGGGCCAAGTACAAACGGAAGAATGCTTCAACAGGAGCACCAGCGACAAGTGGAAGCTGTGAAGGTGTTTCTGAGTCAACCAGTTCCTGTGGTCCCTTATCTGAACTTGCCCCTGACAATGGAGAGTCCATGTCTCCAGGTACATGTTGTGTGGGCTCCATTCCCAACCTCAACCCCTGCCTGGAAGCTTCTCTCCATGGTGATCAGGTCTGCGAGGGTGCCGGGTGTAGTCCCAAAGAGAACATGTTTGATTTTGAATCCCCACTTGCAGCTGCCCACTCTGGCCAACCAGAAGCAAATGAAGCCCCAACTGACCCAGCAGTAGCTGAAGGTACAGCTTCAGCTGAATCTCCCCTTCCCATGGCATCTGCACCCCAAGAACCAGAGGATGCTCAAGACACAGATTCATCTTCCGATAAGCTCTGGCAACAAGTCCTTAAGGACTTGGACACATTAGAGGGCTGTTAGACTTGGCCCAACATTTTCTGTGAATTTGCCTTTTCCCAATTTAATTGTCTCAGTTTTTGTAATATATGAAATAATTATATAAATATATCCCTATATAGAACTAGTATGTACATATGTAGCCCAGGTTGACCCTGGGTTCAGGTCATACTCCCCCTGCCTCCTGAGTGCTATGACTCCATATGTATGAAACATGCATATTTTACTATGAACTTATTTTCATAACTAATGAGTCATTTATTCTGTTGCTTTAAATAAAGTGTTTATTGACACAACTTAATGTGTTGTATTTTTTTCTATAATTTAAAGTTTTTGTTGATTATTTGGACATTTCACATAATGCACACCAATCACATTTGCTTCCCAGTCCTCCCAGGTACACCCTCAACCCTGTGACCTACCGCAGAACAGAAGAAAAAAAGAAAAATACCAAGTCCAATTTGTTGCCCATACACTCACTACAGCATTGTCAAACTTCCAGTGACTAGACCCTTAAAGACAACCAAGTCCTTCTCTTCTGCACCCTCGACAGAAGCCATCTGCTATGAAGTATTACACTCCAGCAATCTCTTCACAATTTTTAAAAGTTCTCTTCAATGGCTTCTTTAGTGGGTAGCCATTCCAACCTTGATCTGGAAGTTCCAAACCCCATTGAGGCTTTGGTAACTGTCATGCCTACAAGGCAGGGCCAAGAGAGGACCCTGAAGACATGAGATCTGAATGTGCTGACTCTCTTGGTGCCTGGACACTGGACACTGGAGGTAGACCAAGCAGAGTTCTCCAGAGAACACCGCCCAACTGCAACACACCATTCCCAGACCCTGCAACCCACCTATCCCTTCACTTGTAAGTTATGCCACTAAAAAAAAAAAAAAAAACTCCCTTTTAACTACATGGAGTGGCCTTAATAATTTCACCAATATCTGGTGCCCAATGTGGGGCAAATTCCAAAGGCCTGGGTGACTGCCATCCCCAACCCCCATTGGGGACCTCCTGGGATTAAAGAAATGTGTCTTTCCCAAGCAAGACATGAGGTCTCAAGTCCTGGGATTAAAGGTGTGTGCCACCACTGTCTGGCCAATATGTCTAATCTAATGACTGTTCTGTTCTATGACCCCAGATAAATTTTATTAGGGTAAACAATAAATTGGGGGATACAATATATCACCACAAAATCCATCTTCTGTTCCATGTCTACTGTGTGGTGGTCCATGCTGGTAATCTGTAATCCCAGCTTCTATAGGTGATTATGAGCTACACAGCAAGTTCAAGTTCTCCTGTCTCACTGGCTTATAGCAAGAACAGCTACAGAACCAGTGTCTTCCCAGATGTCAAAGAAGCAGGATAAAATGTCTACCTAGAGAACAAGGTTTTCACAAGGAAGAACAAATATCTAGTTAGGACAGAATGTCTCTTACTTAGTAGCAACTAAAGAGCTTGGCAAAGGCACACTCAAGGGAACTGTGCCTCTAATGTCAACATGTTCAAATCAGGTTGTGATGGCTACTCCTGGTTGTCAACTTGACTATATCTGGAATGAACTGTAATGCAGATATGGAAGGCAAACTTGACCTGACCTGGAGATGTGAGCTCTGGAAGGCTGGAGACCAAACACACACAGAAAAGACATGCAATACATTTTTTTCAACCTAGTTCCTATATATTTTCTTCCAAATTCACAGTAATGTGGGTTGATCTCAGGATCTCATACAAACCTAGACAAGTGCTCTGTGAAAAAGCCTCACCTAGGCCTACTTGGTTAAATTTCCATTGGATTTAGTAGCTAATTTTAATCAACTGAAGATGTCAAGAAAGCTTCCTGTGTATTAGCCAGTAAAGTAAGCTCTTCCCTGACACAGGCTTCCTGAACAACTAACAGGTTGTTGTTCTCCTATTTGGAGAAAATATTTAAGCCCAGGTTCTTGGAGTAAAAGTCCAACAGACAGTGGGTCCAGACAAAGTGCACAATCAAGTTGTTTCCCAGTGAGTTGGTGGTCTGAATATAGTGTGTATATGGTAGGTTTGTGGAGGGGGTTTCTTGGTGATACAGAGAGGGTGATAGGGGAAGAAGAGCCTTTGGTAGCATTCTGGAGTTAGTTTGTGTGTCTGGAGGGTGAGGTCTACCATATGCCCTGTACATGGGAAGAGGGTCAGGTAGAGAGAAAGTTTGAAGACCTGAAGTGATTCCTGCTCCACACAACATTGGAAAAATGCTCCAAAGTCTTAATGATGATATATGAGATCTGCGGAGCTTGTGTGATCCATTTGCCTCCTTCCAGGTTCTCCAGTACATGAACCTACTTAAAGTAGGATCACATCCCAGTATACTTCCATGTCCACCAGTGCATAGGTGTCTTCCAAAAGATTCAGCCGATTCAAGAAACTTAAGGCCCCATATACCCCAAGTTCTCCCTCACATCCACACATCCACATTTTTTTTTTTTTTTTTTTTTGGTTTTTTGAGACAGGGTTTCTCTGTGTAGCTTTGCGCCTTTCCTGGAACTCACTTGGTAGCCCAGGCTGGCCTTGAACTCACAGAGATCCACCTGGCTCTGTCTCCCGAGTGCTGGGATTAAAGGCATGCACCACCACCGCCCTGCCCCCACATCCAGATTTCTAACTACATTCATATGCACCTTTGGAAACAGGTTTCCAGATGGCTCAAGATTCTGCAAGGAAGTTAAATCTCCAAATGTCTCAAAGTCCCCTATTTCCTCCAGGAACACTAATGCAATCATGTAGATGTAATCAACCATCTTATTAAGTAAGAAACACAGAGCCAATGTAAAAGAGAAAGTCAAGAGGTCAGAACTCAGAGTTACAACCTTACCCTTACTCCTGCGGTGCTCGTACCTCTCCGAAAGAGAGCTACTTCCTGTGTGTTTGTCTTTAATATAGTCTTTCTGTTCTGCCTTCTCATTGGTTGTAAACCCAAACACATGACTGCCCTGTCACTGCCTATAAGTACAGCCCTCCAGGTCTTAAAGGTGTATGTCTCCAATGCTGGTTGTATCCCTGAACACACAGAGATCTATGGGATTTAAGGTGTGCGCCGCCACCGACGCCACCACCACCACCACCACCACCACGCTCTTTCTATGATTCTAAGAGCTCTGACCCCCAGGCAAATTTGTTTATTAACATACAATGAAAATCACATTTCAGTACAAATAAAATACCACCATATTTCCCCTTTTCTATTTTAATAAAAAGAAAAAAAGCAAAAGGTTATAACTAACAAAAGAAAAACTATATACAAAAGTACAATAACTATATACAATATACACAACTAACAAATGCCTAAACAATGTCTAGTCCATTTGTATTTGACAAATCACAGAAAATAATTCCATTATCTATCCTATTTTGGTAAGTCCAAAATGTATCTAATTCACTTTCTATTCTAATTATTCTTCAACTATAACTAACTAATCTTCAACTATAACTAACTAATCTTCAACTCCCTCAGAGACCCAAGAAGGAAATAATATTAGCTAACAAAAATAAAAACAGGAAGTGCATGCAAGCAACTTCCAAAAAATTTGTGAGTTGACAGAAACAGCCAGCTGCCTGGACAGTCACCTGAGGTTTCTCTGCAGTGTTGGGGCATCATCTTCAGCCTATAGGCTTAGCGTATCTGACACACTCATTTGTGAAGTAGGATGTACACAGGGTCAACAGTTCAACCTCACATTGGGTGAGAGCAGTCCATGTACCAGAAACACCTGAATTCCACTAGTGTCATGTCATGACTCAGGATTTTAAATTCTGGAAATTGTTCACTTTTTTTTTGAATTCAGCTGTTCATTCTTCTTGGCTGTGTATATATGGCTTCATCTCAGCATCCCCTTCTTCTCCACATCCCTCTATTAAATTCCAGTCTACTATTGAGGGGTGTGAGCTTTCAGCTGCTGTTCCATTGCACAACAGAAGCCATCGGCCCACTGCCTGTTAAGCTGCCTTCGAAGAAAAGGGCACTGTACCTTTTCTGGATTGCGAAGGCCACTTCAGGGATGGGGCCATATTGCCCTGGCCTCAGAAGATGCCTTTTGATAAGGCCATAACCACACTTGTTTGGGCAAGAATCACTAGTCCTTTGTTTTGTGTTCTGTCTGTCCATTCTGTCCTGTTGATTCGAGGATACTTTGTTGTCCAGTGGCTAACTTTTGCCACAATGTAAGTTAACTTCATATGCAGTTTCTTCAATGCCCATATTTTCTCTGAAGTAGATTCGTACTGCCAGGAGCCAACATGTCTCAAAAAAGAAAAATTTCTAAGTTATTAAAACACTTTAAATGCCATATTCTGTAGATCTCTGAAGGGTTTGAAGATAACCTGTCTAAAATATATTTTCTCAATTTTTAAAACATATCTAATATGACTACAAGTTCTATTGTAATGTCTAACTACTAACTTTCATTTCTTTATACCCTAATAGTTGGTTATAATAACATTCGAGGATCACAAAATTGCATTACATTGTTAAATGAATGGTATAAATACAATTAGAAATATACATATAGCATTTTCTAACAATATCAATTTCAAATTTGTATACAATATAAAACAATCCAATCCAATATATTTAAAACTAATAATTGTCTTTTTCTTTTCTTTTTTTTTAAACAAGAACCTTAAATCTAATCTCCTTTGCTTAGCCTTTTTCATAACCCTTGACAACAACTTGTAACCAAATCCCCTAAACAATGAAAATTATCCTAGACCCAAAACCCATTAAAAGGACCAAAAAACCACCTGCCCCAAACCACCTCTTTGGGAATGTGGGCGTCATATTCTTAAAATTGCTTCCTGATGGGTATGGGCGAAGTTATCTTTATCCTGAAAGAAAAATTTTAGGTTAATTGTCAAATTCTAGGAAAAGTAACTATATGCTTCATTATCCAGGCTGTGTATAATGCCAAAGTTCAGGGTTTATCTCAAGTCCTTATTCAAGTAGTCTTTGAGACTGGATCATCTCATCTAGTCATCTCAAAATTGCTCTGAGCACTGTGTAGTTCAAAGCTGATCTGTAGATGATGTTTGTCAGCTTAATGATATTATTATTGTCCACATGGAATTGTTGTTGTTGTGGGGCCCCATCTTCTTTCTGGAGACCTCAGTTGATGTTAGGCCTGGCCGTGATTTCCTGCAGAAAACTAATAAGAGACTCAAACACAAAGACATATATATGAAGCTAATTGACGCTTTTTTTCTAGAATTAGTTAGTACTCTATATGACCATTCATATCTTAACAAAGTTTAAAATGTATATATCTATATATATTAATCTTGTAAATTTTGATATAAAATTCATACTTTAAGAAAAGTTTAAAGAATCAGAATAGAATCAAAGAGTTGAGATTAGTAATAGAATAGTCCCTTAATTAATTTGGCTTTTGTCCTGTCCCATAGCAGAAGATGGCTCTTTTATTCTGGCATGATACAGGGAGTTTGCATTTTCCTTTTAACAACATGCTTGAGTTTAAAGAAGGAGAGAGCCATTCTCCAACTCCAAAGTCAGCTTTAGATTTTCATTGAACTGGGACTATTAGAAGACCAATAGTGTTAAATCTTTAGAGAAAAGCAGAAACACACATTTAGGAAGACATAAAATTTTTTAGATAATATATACCCATACGCCATTTCACTCTGTTTCCTGGGATAGATGATTTGTTCCTTTTCTTCAGTTGTCTCATTTGTCCAGTGTTCTTCAGTTTCCTTAACCTTCCTTCTCCTAAAAGACAAAAACAAAAACCTTTCCCCAAGACTAATTTTGGGGATGTTCCTTTTTGGCAAGTTATTATCTGATTAAATGAAAAGGCATGTGTTACTGGTACAAGTTAGTTTAAATTGGATGTTCATGATGGTTGATGAACTATCACCTCCTCTAATTAAGAGGTCTCTCTTGTTCAAATTGAACCTTTATCAATTTTTTTTTTAGTTTAAAGCCAGATTTGAAGCAAGCTTTAATTAAATACTGACCAGGTGGATGGGCTCTGGCCCGGTCCATACCCAGGTTCCCAGGCAATGGCCACCTTTATCAATTTTGATGGTACCCACAGCTTATCTTCTCCTGTAGAAACAAAAGCAAAACCTCTTCCCCAACATAACACATACCTTGGTTTCCATTCTGAGGTCAGCACATCCTTAAAGTATATAGGCTGATTTAATTCTGTAGTTTTTTCTATTATCCAGTGTCTCTCTGTAGCTGTTGATCCTTTCTCATTGGCATTGAGAAAATTCAAAGTTAATAGAGCATTATGCAGTCTATTTCTGGGGGGTTTTGTTACCCCTTTCTGTTTATTTAGCATATCCTTTAGAGTTCTGTTTGGTCTTTCTATGGTGACCCATCCAGCAGGCCAGGTTATTAGGTGTGACTCGAGGAGGCACTTCCTAAAAAACCAATGGGGGCGAGAGAGAAAGGAGTCCAAGCACGTAAAAAAGACAGAGTCAGTCTGAGTTGCGTCAAGGTCTCGTTTATTGCAAGGGAAGGCAGGCTTATATATACTGGGAGATAGGAAAAGTGAATAGGGGAAGGGGGGGTGATGGAAAATTCCTGAAGAATAGGATCAGGGTGAGGTCTCTTTGGTCCAAAGCTTGTGCAACCGGCATGTTTTAGGAAGTTATTCTAAAAGTACATTTTGTGGTTTTTTGGGAATGAATGTTTTTGTAAGTTAGTGACCTTTATCAAGGGTGTAGTCATGCCAGATCATCCAAGCAAGAAAGGTCAAGGCGCAGTCATCCATATTTTGGTTCCCAACATGTAGGATTATGTGGTATACCTGTAATATTCTTTATATTATAATAAGCAAAAAACTGTTTCATTTTTTAACAGAGACATATGCTGGAGCATTGTCAGTTTTGATTTGTGCAGGTATACCCATGATGGCCATAACTTCTAGCAAATGAGTGATTACAGAATCAGCTTTTTCAGAACTCAAAGCAATTGCCCATTGAAATCCTGAATAAGTATCGATGGTGTGGTGTACATATTTCAATTTTCCAAATTCTGCAAAGTGAAACATATCCATCTGCCAGATTTCATTCCTCTGAGTACCCTTTGGGTTACATCCTGCTTGTAATGGCATTTGATTGTAGAAGCAACAAGTAGGACATTTCTTTACTATTTCTTTGGCTTGTTGCCAGGTTATACAAAATCCTTTTTTTAAACCTTTACTATTGACATGATGTTTTTTATGAAATTCTGAGGCTTCCAGCACATTTCCTATCAATAATTTATCAATCTCATCATTGCTTTGTGCTAGAGGGCCTGGCAGACCAGTATGGGATCGAATGTGAGTTATATATAAAGGATGACTCCTTTTCCTGATTGTATCTTGTAATTGAATAAATAGTGAAGTTAATTTTGAAGCATCAGGGATAAATTCTGCAGTCTCAATATGTAATACCACTCTTTCAGCATACTGAGAATCAGTTACTATGTTGAGAGGTTCTGAAAAATCCATTAATACCAACAGAATCGCATACAATTCTGATTTTTAAACTGAATTATAAGGACTTTGAACTACTTTACTTAAATTTTCTGATTTGTAACCTGCCTTTCCTTGTTTGTTGGCATCTGTATAAAATGTACAAACTCCAGATATGGGTTTTTCCCATACAATTTGAGGCAAGATCCAATCAGCTCTCTTTATAAGATCAATTCTATCGCTTTTGAGATATTTGCTGTTAATTTCTCCCAAAAAATTACTGCAAGCTCTTTGCCAAGGTTCACTTTCTGTCCCTAATTTTTCAATGTCCTCCTTAGTTAAAGGTATGACAATTTCTGCTGGGTCTATTCCTGCTAATTGACAAAGTCTCAATTTTCCTTTGCAAATCAAGTCAGAGATTTTTTCCACATAAGTTTTTAATTTTTTATTTGGTTTATTTGGTAAAAATATCCATTCCAATATAATATCTTCCCTCTGCATTAATATTCCAGTAGGAGAATGCCTAGAAGGTAAAATAACCAAAATGCAATCCAGCTTTGGATCAATACGGTCCACGTGCGCTTCATGTACTTTCTTTTCTACCAAGGCCAATTCTTTCTCAGCTTCAGGTGATAATTCTCTTGGACTGTTTAAGTCCTTGTCACCTTCTAAGGTTTTGAACAAATTATTCATTTCATCATTTTTTACCCCAACAATAGTTTGTAAATGAGAAATGTCTCCAAATAATCTTTGAAAGTCATTAAGAGTCTGTAGTCAATCTCTCCTAATTTGCACCTTTTGGGGTCTAATTTTTTGTAACTCTATTTTATAGCCTAAATAATTAATAGAATCTCCTCTTTATATATTTTCTGGAGCAATTTGTAATCCCCAGCAATGTAGCAGGAATCTTAAAAGTTCTTATTAATAAAGTCAAACCCGAGGCCAGTTATCGGGGTCAATGCTGGTAGATCAGAGAGAGAGAACAAGCCACAGCTATCTCACCTTGCCAATTCCTCAGCTGGTCCTGTTTCCTCAGACTGGAAGCTTCTGCGTCCTCATCCCAATGACTCTCAGCTGAACTGCTGCTTAAAAGCCTGAATGCTTAATCAGCCACATGCTTAACCAGCCAAATGCTTAACCAGCCAAATGCCTCTAGTTTCTGGTCCTCACGCCTTATATACATTTATGCTTTCTACCATCACTCCCTAGGATTAAAGCCTTGCTTCCTGGGATTAAAGGCATGAGTCACCATGCCTGGCTGTTTCCAATGTGGCCTTGAACTCACAGAGATCCAGAGGGATTTCTATCTCTAGAATGCTAGGATTAAAGGTGTGAGTGCCACCATTTCCTAGCCTTTGTATCTAGCGGCTGTCTGTTCTCTGACCCCAGATAAATTTATTAGAGTACACAATATTTTGGGAAACACAATACCACCACACAGCAAGGCAAAATATTCTTTAGTTCTTCAAACATTATTTCTAAAGTATCTGCATTTGAGTCAGCTAGTAAAACATCATCCATATAATGATAAATTATAGATTTAGGAAATTTTTTACGTATCACTTCCAATGGCTGTTGTACAAAATATTGGCACAGAGTTGGGCTATTCAACATTCCCTGTGGGAGGACCCTCCATTGAAATCTTTTAACCGGTTGAGAATTATTATAAGTAGGCACTGTGAAAGCAAATCTTTCTCTGTCTTTTTCTTGTAAGGGTATTAAAAAGAAACAGTCTTTTAAATCAATAACTATGAGAGGCCATCCTTTTGGTAACAGAGTTGGCAAAGGAATCCCAGATTGTAGAGAGCCCATTGGCTGAATTACTTTGTTAATTGCTCTAAGGTCTGTTATCATTCTCCATTTACCAGATTTCTTTTTAATAACAAATACAGGAGAATTCCAAGGGCTGGTTGATTCTTCAATATGATGAGCATTTAACTGGTCTTCTGCCAGCTCTTCTAAAGCCTTGAGTTTTTTCTGTTGTTAAAGGCCATTGCTGGACCCGTACAGGCTTGTCTGTTAACCATTTTAAAGGTAGAGCTGTTGGTGTCTTGGAAAGTTCATCAGTTGTTGTGCCCTGTTCTTGTATAATATGGATGGCTGGAGAGCACTCATTAGAACAATATCTTCTAATATTTCTCTCAGAAACATGTGCTAGTTTATGATTTGTTTCTGAGATTGGAGGGATGTTAATCTGAGTATTCCATTGTTGCAACAAGTCTTGACCCCACAGGTTCATAGCTATGTTAGCCACATATGGTTTTAATTTTCTTCTCTGTCCTTCGGCACCTATACATTCCAGCCATCTTGCACTCTGTTCCACCTGAGATAATGTCCCAATTCCTAACAGTTGAACATTTACCTCCTGAAGAGACCAAGTTGGATGCCTAAATTCTCGTGCAATTATGGTAACGTCTGCACCTGTGTCTACCAGACCAGACAACAAAACACCATTTATTTTTATCGTTAATTTTGGTCTTTGTTCATTAATAGAAGTTTGCCAAAAATTTTTCTTTATGTTTTCTCCTGAATTTTCTATTCTCTCTGTTTCATCATCCTGAGCAGCATGATTTATTCCAATAGGCATTTGGTTATTTAACTGCTCTGAGCAGGCTGCAGGAAAGGTTTGAACTTGATTTGCAATGGGGGCCTGCCTGAGACCCCTCTGGGAGTTTCCCGAAGACTGAGGCAAAGGATTACCCTGTCTGTCCTTTGTTGATCTACATTCGTTGGTCCAGTATTTTCCCTTACCACACCTTCTGCATACTCCAGAAGGAAGGGGCATTCTGTTGTCATTGTTCCTTGAAGAAACATTGTTTCTAGGAATGACCTGTTTACAGTCCCTTTTCAAATGTCCTTGCTTTCCACATCCAAAACATCTAATGTTCCTCAAACCTTTTGAATTTGCTTCTCCTACCCACATATCATCATGCTCATGAGCTTCAACATTAACCATTTCTCTAATCTAATCTTCCAAAGGTGCAGATCTTGCCTTTAATAGCCTGATTATTCTTTTGCATGCTGCATTTGCATTCTCAAAGGCCAAAGATTCAATTATTATCTTACTAGCTTCTGAATCCGAGACCATTCTCTTTACTGCTAAAGCCAGTCTTTATAAAAAAAAATCTGTGAAAGATTCTTTTGGGCCTGGAATAACCTTTGTAAATAACTCGGGTTTTTTTCCTGGTTCCTCAACTCTGTCCCATAAATTCAAGGCTGCCGTTCAATATAAAATTAGAGTTTGGACATCATATAAACATTGCGTTTGTACTGAAGCATATTGGCCTTCTCCAATAAGCTGATCCTGGAAAACTTGTATTCCTTTATCCCTCCATTGTTTTTCTATGTTTTTTGCCTCATCCTTGAACCAAGTTAAAAACTGAAGCATCTAGCTGGGTTCAAGAACAGCTTGTGCCAACTCCCGCCAGTCCTGTGGTACAATCCTATTATATGTTGACCAAGAGTTTAACATTTGCTTTACATATGGGGAATGCATGCCATAAAATACTATTGCCTCCTTAAACCTTAGTAAATCCAACATTTCAATTGGAGCCCAAATATTTTGTGTAGTCATTTGATCAGGCAACTGCTGTACTGTTACAGGATAAATTAAGGGTGACTGTGTGAAAACAGGCTTTCTTTCTGTAACCTTATGATCCAAACTTGAAACAACTTCAATGTTAATTTCTTTTGTCTGAATTTTTACAGGTTTAACAAGTTCTTCTAAAGCTGTCATTCTGGCACTTAAATTGACTATCTTTTTAAATAGTAAAATGAGGATGAGCATAGTAATAAACTGCATAATTCGATCAATATTAATCTTCTCATATATGTTCCATTGTCAGACAGCCTAAAATTTCAAACAAAACCCAATCTTCCAATGTACACATAAAACCCATTTTTTTTAAATGTGGAAAAAATTTCTTTTTAAATAGTTTCCTTTAAAATATCTGATATGTTGTGACTTACGAAATCTGCGTAGAACAGTAGAAATCCAAGGGAATTTCAAAACAGCCACCTAGTGTCCAAGGTGTGAATCCAGAGAGAGAGAGACAGAGAGAGAGAGAGAGAGAGAGAGAGAGAGAGAGAGAGAGAAGGCAAGAAAGCATAGCCAGCTAAAGCTTAAATCCAGCCACGAGTTCCCTCTTGAGCCGAGTCAAGGCTTGGCTCTGGCTTCCTTAAGGTCCAACCACATGCGTTGGCTTTATAGGCAGGGGCCCTGTTTGGCAGGGCAGGCCTGAGTTGTTTGTAGCACCACCTGCTTTAAGCAAGTAGCTCAGGTTAGTCAAGCCTGAGGCCAACTTGACCTGGGCCTGGGCTAGGGAACCGGCCACCCTTGCGGGAAACCGGACCTGCCGCCAAGCCAAGCAGTTTTTAATGGATTCTTGTCATGTTGGGTGCCAGATGTCTCCAGTGGCACTCAGATCCTGAAAGGAATCTAGTCCCCCAAGAGTTTCCAGGACCATCAATGAAACCAAGTCTCCCAAGGCATACAGGTCACCAAACACTGGGAACCCAATCAGTGCATCCTAGTCACCAGATACCCTCAAGTTACTCCCTGAATTGTGAGGGTTCCCTAGGACCAATGATGGGTTCAGAGAAATATGGTGACCAGCAACTTGACCCTAAGGTCTGAGGAAGCAACAAAAGGAACTCACAGTGTATTCCTGCGAACAGAAGCTCCTCCTCTTAGAACATTTTGATCAGTACATGTACCCAAACATGGAGCAACAGGTGAAGTTGGCACTACTGATTGGTGTTATGGAGTATGAAATCAAGGTCTGTCTTTCTCTTGTTATCTCTCTCCCGCAGCCAGAACAGTCATGGAACCTGTAAATTTATCAGAATACACATTCTTCATGATTCTTCAATGCTTGGGGCAGCTTGAACACTTGTAGAAAGTATAACTATGTGCATCCATAACTGGATCTGGTTATTCTTCAAACTGAGTACCAGTATAGAGGCATATTGTAACATTGGCAGGGTCTCAGTGAACCAGACATAAGGGACCATTGTAAAACCCCGGACATTATAGCTGCAGATTCCCTTCCTTTTTTGTCAAATCATAAACTATCCTACAGTCTTACATTTTTTTTTACAGCCCTGGAGCTTTGTTTTAATAAGGGTAGTTGATAGAGACTAGATTTCCAATCAGCATGTTCATCTGGGCACACAGGACTTCATGTAACTTTTTTTTTGTCTTTCCAGATATGGTTCAAGAACCAACGTGGAAGGTGCAAATGGAAGAATCCCAAGAATGTGGAAGAACTTCCAGAGTCAACTGGAAGTTCTCAAGATGTTTCTGGGCCAACCCACTACCAGGGTCAGTTATCACCTGATTTTCAATCGAAAGAGATCATGATGGACATTGCATATTTATTACAGGAAACATCCACAAAGATGAAGTCTCTATTCTGAACATTTATGCCCCATATACAAAGGCACCCACATTCATAAAAGAAACATCACTAAAGCTTAAATCACACATCAAACCCCACACATTAGTAGTGGGAGATTTCAACACACCACTCTCAACAAAAGACAGATCTACCAGACTGAAAACTTAACAAAGAAATAAAGGACCTAACACATGTTATGACTCCAATGGAGTTAATAGATATCTAGAGAACATTCCATCCTAACACAAAAGAATATACCTTCTTCTCAGCACCCCATGGAACCTTCTCAAAAATTGACCACATGCTTGGTCATGAAGCAAATCTTAACAGATACAAAAACATTGGAATAACCTCCTGTATCGTATCAGAATACCATGCCTTAAAGTTAGACTTCAACAACAACAAAAATCATAGAAAACCTACAAACTCATGGAAACTGAATAATGCCCCCTTGAAACATCAATGGGTCAAGGAAGAAATAAAGAAAGAAATAAAAGATTTGCTAGAATTCAATGAAAATGAAATTACAACATACCCAAACTTATGGTACACTATGAAAGCAGTGCTAAGAGGAAAATTAATGGCTCTAAATGCAAACATAAAGAAGATGGAGAAATCCCATACCAATGAATTAACATCACAACTGAAAGCTCTAGAACAAAAAGAAGCAAACTTACACAGGAGAAATAGACCCAGGAAATAATCAAATTGAGGGCTGAAATCATCAAAATAGAAACCAAGAGAACATTACAAAAAAATCAATGAAACAAAGAGTTGGTTCTTTGAAAAAATCAACAAGATAGACAAACCCCTAACCAAATTAACCAAAAGGCAAAGAGAGAGAACCCAAATTAACAAAATCAGAAAGCAAAAGGGAAACAAACAACAGGCAATGAGGATATACAGAGACTCATCAGGTTATACTTTAAAAACATTTACTATACAAAAATAGAAAATCTGGCAGAAATGGACAATTTTCTAGATACATACCATATATAAAAATTAAATCAACTGACGATAAAACATTTAAATGGAACAATAACCCCTAAAGAAATAGAAACAGACATCAAAAATTTCCCAACCAAAAAAGCCCAGGAACAGAAGGTTTCGGTGCAGAATTAACCCAGCCTTCCAAAGAAAAACTAATTCCAATACTCTTCAAATTGTTTCACACAATAGAAACAGAAGGAATACTACCAAAATCTCTTTATGAGGCTACAATTACCCTGATACCCAAACCACATAAAGATGCAACAATGAAAGAGAAATACAGTCCGATCTCCCTCATGAAGCTTGATGCAAAAATACGCAACCAAATATTGGCAAACAGAATCCAAGAATGCAACAAAAAATTTATCCATCATGACAAAGTATGTTTCATCCTAGGGATGCAAGGATGGTTCAACATACAAAAATCTGTCAATGTAATACACCACGTAAACAAACTGAAAGAAATAAAATGGTGTCTAATTAGATGTTGAAAAAGCCTTTGACAAAATCCAACATCCATTCATGATAAAGGTCTTAGAGAGATCAGGAATACAAGGAACATTCCTAAACATAATAAAGGCAATTTACAGCAAATCAACAGCCATCATCAAATTAAATGGAGAGAAACTCAGAGCTATTCCACTAAAATCAAGAACAAGACAAGGCTGTCCACTCTCCCCTTATTTATTAAATATAATACTAGAAGTTCTAACTAGATCAATAAGACAACAAAAGGAGATCAAAGGGATACAAATTGGAAAGGGAGAAGTCAAACTTTCACTATTTGCAGATGACATGATAGTATATATAAGTGACCACAAAAACTCTACCAGGGAACTCCTACAGCTGATACACTCCTTCAGTAAAGTGGCAGGATACAAGATCAATTCAAAAAAATCAGTAGCCCTCCTATTCACAAATGATAAAAGGGCAGAGAAAGAATTTAGTGAAATATCACCTTTTATAATAGCCACAAATAATATAAAATACCTTGAGATAACACTAACTAAACAAGTGAAGGATCTTTTTGGTAAGAACTTTAAATTTCTAAAGAGAGAAATTGAAGAAGATATAAGAAAATGGAAGTTTCTCCCATGCTCATGGATAGGTAGGACTAACATAGTAAAAATGGCAATCTTACCAAAAGCAATCTACAGATTCAATACAATCCCCATCAAAATCCCAACACAATTCTTCACAGACTTGGAAAGAAAAATACTCAACTTCATAGGGAAAAACAAAGACCCAGGATAGCTAAAAGAATCCTGTATGAAAAAGCAACCTCGGGAAGATTCACCATTCCTGACCTCAAGCTCTACTGTAGAGCTATAGTAATAAAAACAGCTTGTTACTGGTATCAAAACAGACATACGGAACAATGGAATCAAATTGAAGACCCTGACATTAATCCATGCACATATCAACACCTGATTTTTGATAAATAATCCAAAACTGTACAATGGAAAAAAGAAAGAATCTTCAACAAATGGTGCTGGCATAACTGGATGTCAATAAGTAAAAGATTACAAAAAGATTCATATGTGTCACCATGCACAAAACTCAAGTCCATGTGGATCAAAGACCTCAACATAAATCCAGTTACACTAAACTTAATAGAAGAGAAATTAGGAAGTACTCTTGAGCACATTGGCACCGGAGACCTCTTTCTAAATATAAACCAACTGCACAGACAATGAGCACAACAATTAAGAATTGGGACCTCTTGAAACTGAGAACCTTTTGCAGGCCAAAGGACATGGTCAATAAGACAAAAAGACAGCTTACAGAATGGGAAAAGATCTTTACCAAGCCCACATCTGACAGAGGATTGATCTCTACAGTATATAAAGAACTCAAGAAATTAGACATCAAAATACTGATAATCCAATTAAAAAATGGGCTAAAGAACTAGACAGAGAATTTACAAAACAAGAATCACAAGTGGCTGAAAGCCACTTAAAGAAATGTTCAACATCCCTAATCATCAAAGAAATCTAAATAAAAAATGACTGTGAGATACCACCTTACACCTGTCAGAATGGCTACGATCAAAAACACTAATGACAATCAATGTTGGAGAGGAAGTGGAGCAAAGGGAACACTCCTCCACTTTTGGTGGGAATGCAAACTTGTACAACCACTGTGGAAATCGTATGGTAATTTCTCAGAAAATTGGGAATTGAAATAACTCAAGAGCCAGCCATACCACTCTTGGGCATATACTCAAGGAATGCTCATTTATACCACAAAGATACATTCTCATCTATTTTCATAGCAGCACTATTTGTAATAGCCAGAACCTGGAAACAACCTAGAGGCTTGTCAACAGAAGAAAGATTAAGAAAATGTGGTACATATATACAATGGAGTACTACTCAGCAGAGGAAAACATTGACAGCATGAAATTTGCAGGAAATGGATGGAACTAGAAAAAAATCATCCTGAGTGAGGTAACCCAAACCCAGAAGGACAAACATGGTACATGCTCACTCATAAGTGAATTCTAGATATAAAGTTTTGTTTTTATTCAATTACTGAGCAAGCCTAAATGAAACATTTCACCATTAAAATAGGAATTTATACTACATCAAGCTGATAATAGAAAAATTAATTAATTTAAGAAAATAAAAATAAAAAAATTAAAAGAAAAACGTGAACTATTAAAAAAACCAAACAAACATATTTTACTAACGTTTTCTCTTTATGGTTCTTAGTTGTTCTATTGCAGAGCTGCCAGCTTAAGTCATGCTGGGATCAAGAAAAATGGGCCTTGTTAGTTCGTGTTTCTGGAGTTGTATCCATACCAGTGGATGCCCATATGCTCCAGAAGAGAATTTGTCATATCTGCTGCCATTGTTGTTGTTATAGCAGTGACAGCCACCACTGCAACTGTTTCTGGGATTACCATTTCATATTGCTTACTACAGATAGCACAGTGGAGACCCTGGCAGCAAAAGTGGCTATCATAGTTAGTTAATCCTTCATTCTACTGGGCTTGATAAATATAATTCAATAGTTATATGCATTTTGATTGGCTTTGAAAATTATAAAATTATAAACTCAAGGTTCATTTGCTTTTGGGATACCATCTTACAAGGACTCCAATTTGCAGTAAGGCTCATTAAGGAAGGGAATGGCTCAGTTGCCTTTAGCCTAGTGGCTATGTGTGGATTAGGTCTTCTGTTGCTCTTTTCCATGTTGAACACACAGATTTCAAGCCCAGCACCATTTTGAGATCTTTGGCAGCAGTTAACTCTGCAGCTCACACATGATTGAGCCTGTATGATAATGAGTATTCAGAGACGGGTAATGCCAGGGAGGTGGTCACCAACCAAAGACAGAACACCTATGTGGCCTGAGCAGGCATCTCCATGATGGGTAAGGTGACCTGCTGACGTACCATGCAACCTAAGTCAGAAGCTCATTTTTGGATTTTGTCAAATGCCTTTTCTGCATCTAGTGAGATGATCATGTGTTTTTTTTTTTCTTTGAGTTTATTTACATAGTGTATTACATTGACGGACTTTGCTATGTTGAACCACCCTTGCATCCCTGGGATCATGCCTACTTGATCATGGTGAATAATTGTTTTGATGTATTCTTGGAGTCTGTTTCCCTGTATTTTATTGGGTATTTTTGCATCAATGTTCATGAGGGAGATCGGTCTGTAGTTCCCTTTCTTTGTTGTATCCTTACTTTGTTTAGGAATCAGGATAATTGTAGCCTCATAGAAGGAGTTTGGTAATGTTCCTTCTGTTTCTATTATGTGGAACAATTTAGAGAGTATTGGTATTAACTCTTCTTTGAAGATCTGGTAGAATTCTGCACTGAAACCATCTGGTTCTGGGCTTTTTTTGGTTGGGAGAATTTTAATGACTGTTTCTATTTCCTTAGGGGTTATTGGACTATTTAAATAGTTTTTATCTGGTCTTGATTTAACTTAGGTATGTGGTACCTATCCAGAAAATTGTCCATTTCTTTTAGGTTTTCCAGTTTTGTGGAGTAGAGGTTTTTGAAATATGACCTGATAATTCTCTGGATTTCCTCAATGTCTGTTGTTATGCCACCTTTTTCATTCCTGATTTTGTTGATTTGGATTCTCTCTCTCTGTCTTTTGGATAGTTTGGATAAGGGCTTGTCTATCTTGTTGATTTTCTCAAAGAACCAACTCTGTTTCATTAACTTCTTGTACTATTCTCTTAATTTCTATTTTATTGATTTCACCTCTCACTTTGATAATTTCCTGGTGTCTACTCTTCCTGGGAGAATTTCCTTCTGCTTGTTCTAGAGCTTTCAGGTGTGCTGTTAAGTCACTAGTGTGAGATTTCTCCAACTTCTTCATGTGGGCATTTAGTGCTATGAATTTCCCTCTTAGCACTGCTTTCATACTGTCCTATGAGTTTGGGTATGTGGTATCTTCATTTTCGTTGATCTCTAGGTAGTCTTGAATTTCTTTCTTTATTGCTTCCTTAACCCATTGGTGATTCAGTTGAGCATTATTCAGTTTCCATGAGATTGTAGGTTTTCTGTAGTTTTTGTTGTTGTTGAAATCTAACTTTAAACCATGGTGGTCTGATAGAACACAGGAGGTTATTCCAATTGTTTTGTATCTGTTGAGATTTGCTTTGTGCCCAAGTATGTGGTCAATTTTAGGAAGGTTCCATGGGGTGATGAAAAGAAGGTATATTCTTTTTTGTTAGGATGGAATGTTCTGTAGATATCTATTAGTTCCATTTGGGTCATGACATCAGTTAAGTCCTTTATTTCTCTGTTAAGTTTTGATTTGGGAGATCTGTCCAGTGGTGAAAGTGGGATGCTGAGGTCTCCCACTATTTATGTGTGGGGTTTTATATGTGGTTTAAGCTTTAGTAATTTTTTTTACATATTTGGGTACCCTTGTATTTGGGGCATAAATGTTCAGAATTGAAACTTTCTCTTGGTGGATCTTTCCTCTTCCTAAATATAATCTCAACAGCACAGACAATGAGGACAACAATTAATAAATGGGACCTCTTGAAACTGAGAAACTTTTTTTTATATTTTATTTTACAATACCATTCAGTTTTACATAACAGCCACAGATTCCCTTGTTCTCCCCCTTGCTTCCCCTTCCCCTTCCCCCCAGCTCACCCTTCTTTCCCACCCCCTCCAGGGCAAAGACTCCTCTGAGGACTGAAATCGACCTGGTACACTCAGTCCAGGCAGGTTCAGTCCCCTCCTCCCAGACTGAGCCAAGCGTCCCTTCATAAGTCCCAGGTTTCAAAAAGCTAACTCATGCAATGAGCCCAGGATCCGGTACCACTGCCTAGATGCCTCCCAAACAGATCAAGTCAATCGACTGTATCACCTATTCAGAGGGCCTGATCCAGTTGGAGGTCCCTCAGCCTTTGGTTCATAGTTCATGTGCTTCCATTCGTTTGGCTATTTCTCCCTGTGCTTGATCCAACCTTGGTTTCAACAATTCTCGCTCATATAAACCCTCCTCTTTCTCACTAATTAGACTCCCGGAGCTCCACCTGGGGCCTAGCCATGGATGTCTGCATCCAGAGTCCTCAGTTCTTGGATGGGATTTCTGGCACAACTATTAGGTTGTTTGTCCATCCCATCACCAGAGTAGGTCAGTTCTAGCTGTCTCTCAACCATTGCCAGCAGTCATTTGTGGGGGTATCTTTGTGGATTTCTGTGGGCCTCTTTAGCACCTTGTTTCTTTCTTTTCTCATGTGGTCTTCATTTACCATTGTCTTCTATTCCTTGTTCTCCTTCTCTGTTCTTGATCCAGCTGGGATCTCCTGCTCCCACCAGCTCTCTTTCTCGAGACTCTCGCCCTTCATTGCTCCCACTCATGTCCAGGTTGTTCATGAAGATCTCAGCAATTTCTCCGTTATTGGGCAATCCTCGTGACTTTCTTGGGGTCCTATTTTCCTGGTAGCCTCACTGGTGATGTGAGTAGCAGTCTAGTCATCCTTGTTTCATGTCTAGTATCCTCCTATTTGTAGTACATACCATATTTGTTTTTCTGAGTCTGGGTTACCTCACTCAGGATGATTTTTTTCTAGATCCATCCATTTGCCTGCAAACCTCATGATGTCATTGTTTTTCTCTGCTGAGTAGTATTCCATTGTGTGTATGTGCCACAATTTATTTATCCATTCTTCAGTTGAAGGGCATCTAGGTTGTTTCCAGGTTTGGGCTATTACTAACAATACTGATATGAACATAGCTGAGCAAGTGCTCTTGTGGTATGATTGAGCATTTCTTGGGTATGTGCCCAAGAGTGGTATAGCTGGATCTTGGGGAGATTAATTCCCAATTTTCTAAGAAAATGCCATATTGAATTCCAAAGTGGTTGTACAAGCTTGCATTCCCACCAGCAGTGGAGGAGAATTCCCCTAGTTCCACATCCTCTCCAGCATAAGGTGTCTTCAGTGTTTTTGATCTTAGCCATTCTGACAGGTGTAAGGTGGTATCTCAGAGTTGTTTTGATTTGCATTTCCCTGATGATTAGGGATGTAGAGCAATTCCTTAAATATCTTTCAGCCATTTGAGTTTCCTCTGTTGAGAAATCTCTGTTTAGTTCTGTAGCCTATTTCTTAATTGGACTGTTGGTCTTTTTGATGTCTAATTTCTTGAGTTTCTTATATATTCTGGATATCAGTCCTCTGTCAGATAAGGGGTTGGTGAAGATCTTTTCCCATTCTGTAGGCTGTTGCTTTGCCTTGTTGACCATATCCTTTTCTCTACAAAAGCTTCTCATTTTCAAGAGGTCCCATTGGTTGATTGTTTCTCTCAATGTCTGTCCTATTGGTGTTATATTTAGGAAGTGATCTCCAATGCCAATGTGTTTAAGACTACTTCCTACTTTCTCTTCTATCAGGTTCAGAATAAGAGCTTTTTGACTTACACTTACCCTTGTCTATATAATGCTTTTTGGAACAGCTGTGACTACACAGAAAATAAAATGTCCTAATACTCAAATGTGCATTTATGTGTATATATTCCCCCCTGCTCTTCTCCACATTGTGTCCATGCAAATTCAGTTTTTTCTCTTTCATAAATATAGATAAGTTGCAAGTACCTAAATAAATGTCACACATACACACATACACAAAATAATATAATGACATTTTAAGCCAACTCTTTATGGCCTGAACATTGAGCCTACAATAGACTGTGATTTTTTTTACCCAGTTTTTTGTTTTGTTTTGTTTTGTTTTGTTTCTCGAGGAAGTTTTCTCTGTGTAGCCTCCATATTTCCTGGTACTCACTTGGTAGCCCAGGCTATCCTCAAACTCACAGAGCTCAGCATGGCTCTGCCTCCAAGGGATTAAAGGAGTGTGCCATCACTGCTTGGCATTTACCCAGTTTTAACAAACTGTAATTGGTGGGGGGTAGTGTTGGTGCATACCTTTAATTCCAGCACTGCATTGGCAGAGCTAGGCAGACCTGATTTCAAGGCCTATCTAGTCTACAGAGTGAGTTCCAGGACACTAAGGGACACACAAATAAACTCTGTCTCAGTCAAGGGAATCATTTGGGCTGTTAAGAGCACTAACTAGCCAGACAGTGGTCATGCACCCACTTAATCCCAGCCCTAGGGAGGCAGAGACAGGCAGACCTCAGAGTGTTGGAGGACAGCCTGGCCAATAGAGGCAGATCCAGGACAGGCACCAAAACTACACAGAGAAACTCTGCCTCCAAAAACAAAAGAAAGCAAAACAAACAACATACAAACAAACAAACAAACACAAAATCAAACAAAGAAACAACAACAAGAAACCAATAGCTGCTTTTCCAGAGGACCTGGGTTCACAATGTACCTCACAGCTGCCAGTTACTCTAGTTCCAGGGGATCAGACCCTGGGCCAGACATCCGTACAAGCAAAACACCAATGAACATAAACATAAATTATTAAAAAAAAAAGATTTAAAAACGTATAAGGACTGGGCAGTGGTGGTGCACAGCTTTAGTCCCAGCGTTCAGGAGGCAGAGCCTGCAGATCTCTGTGACTTGGAACCCAGCCTGGGCTAGAGAGTGAGTTCCAGAAAAGTATCGAAAGCTACACAGGAAACCCTATCTCAAAAAAGGAGGAAAAAAAAAAAAAACAGGCGGTGGTGCACACTTTTTAATCCTAGTACTCCGGAGGCAGAGGCAGGCAGATCTCTGTTGAAAGGCTTCAAAGATACAGAGAAACCATGTCCTGGAAAAAAAAGCAATAAAAACAAACAAAAAAAAAAATAAGAAACCTCAATAAAAGTCATGGTTCACAAAATTGGACTTTGGTATCTGTACTTTTTTTCTGTCCCTGGTTCTCTGTCTCAGGTGACTAAACATTTGTTTGTTGCATCTCTACCAGAAAAATTTTGTCATAGAGCAAGATCTGACAGTGGGGTAATATTTAGAATACACAATGAAATATTTTTAAATGAACTGCAAGAAAAAGCAGCCTTAAAAGGCCATGATGTCACACACCTTTAATCTTAGCACTAGGGACATAGAGGCAGGTGGATCCCTGAGTTCTTGGCTAGGCTGGTCTACCTAAATACAGTTCCAGGAAAGCTGGGGATACAAAATGACACCTGTTTCAAATGAATAAAATAAAGAAAACAAGTAGATTTTCTTTTTAAAATTTAGTAAATGGAGTATAGAACTACAGAGAAAGTCTCAAAAGATAGAACACAGATGCCAGAGCAACTGTTTTGAATGCAGTTAAACAGGATGGGTATGGTGCATTACTTCTTTAATCCCAGCACTCAGGAGGCAGAGACAGGAGGATCTTTGTGAAGGTCACTTCATCCTGTTATATACTAAGATCTGCAGGACAGTTAGGTCAATTTGTAGTGAGCCCTTTTCTCAAAAACAAACAAACAAATAACCAAAACAAACCAAAAAAAAAAAAAAGGAACAAAACATATGAACAAACCCAATAGGCAGGAAAGTAGTGGCTCATGCCTTTAATCCCAGCACTCATCAGGCAGAAGCAGGCAGATCTCTGAGATCAAATCCACTTGGGTCTACCTGGTTTAGAAGACAGCCAAGGCTACACACAGAAATGCCATCTCAAAATTATGTATATGCCATATTGAGCAATAAGATCAATGCAAATTGAAACTACTCTGAGATATTCTTAGCTAATCAGAGTGGTCAAGATTAAAAAAAAAAAGGACACCTTGTATTGTGGAAGATGTGGACAAAGAGGAACACTTATTTCTTGCTGGTGGGAGTGCAAACTGTTGCAGCCACTATAGAAACAATGTGGATATTCCTTAAAAGCTGACAAAACAGGGCTTGGGTTGCAGGTCTGGAATGCCAGCCAGTCAGGCCTGAGGTAGCCAGGCTACATTTCAGAGCTGTCAGGGCAAGTTAGTGGGACCCTGTACCCAAACTAAAAATAGAAGGGTAGAGTGGCCACATTGGCTCTTCTAATACAGGAGTTTTCCACAAAGTCTGGTGACATGTGAGAGTAAGAGGGTGGGAGAAAAAAAAATCCAACTCCTACGAGTTTTCCTATGACATCTATGTTGCTGGAGAGCTTCTCTCCAGGTTCCACCAAACCTGCAGACGCTTATAATACTTATAAACTGTATGGCCATGGCATGATTCTTGGTAACTGTTCTTATATCTTAAATTAACCCATTTTTATAAATCTATACCTTGCCACGTGGCTGGTAGCTTACCAGCGTCTTTACATGCTGTTTTTCCTGGAGGTGGTTGCAGTGTCCCTCCTCCTTCTTCCTGTTTCCCCAAATTCTCCTCTCTCCTTGTCCCGCCTATACTTCCTGTCTGGTCACTGGCCATCAGTGTTTTATTTATATAGAGCGATATCCACAGCACATTTACACCTATATAGTGAGCTTTGAGTGCTGGCAGCCACACAAACATATATTAAAGAAGGCTGGGATATACTTCTATGCTGAGCTGTGTCATAGCATATACTGAGTGTGGCTTTATATAATGTAATTACATGTTGTGCTGACATATAAGTACATCAGTATGTAGCAGGAATCTTAAAAGTTCTTATTAATAAAATCAAACCCAAGGCCAGTTATTGGGGTCCATGCTGGTAGATCAGAGAGACAGAATAAGCCACAGCTATCTCACCTCGCCGGATCCTCAGCTGGTCTTGTCTCCTCAGACTGGAGGCCTCTGAGTCCTCATCCGGAATGGGTCTCAGCTGAATTACTGCTCAAAAGCCTGAATGCTTAACCAGCCAAAATCTTCTAGTTTCTGGTCCTCACGCCTTATATATCTTTCTTCTTTCTACCACTACTCCCTGGGATTAAAGGCTGGCTTTCTGGGATTAAAGGCGTGTGTCACCATGCTTGGCTATTTCTAATGTGGCCTTGAACTCACAGAGATCCAGAGGGATTTCTATCTCTGGAATGCTAGGATTAAAGGTGTGAGTGCCACCATTTTCTAACCTTTGTATCTAGTGGCTGTCTGTTCTCTGACCCCAGATAAATTTATTAGAGTACACAATATTTTGGGAAACACAATACCACCACATTTCCTCTCTTTTTGTCTAAAATTAAAAAAGCTTATAACTAATACAAGAAAAACTATCCAATAAGTATATACAATATATACAGCCAAAAATTACATTAATGATGTCTAGTCCATTAACATTTGACAGATTCAGATAAAAACTTCATTATATATATTAACAATGTCCAGTCCAGTAACATCTGATAAACTCAGACCAAAAAATTTTCATTACTTATCTTATTTAAAACAAGTAGTTCCTTTTAAAAGTAGATTCTATAATCTCCCTTTTTATCTTATCATATCCATATTCTTTCTCTTTTCTTTTCATAATAGATTCATTAGTCTACCTTTTGTCATTTTTATATCTTTCCCTTTTTCTTCAGTGTAGATTCAGTGATCTACCTATTTATCCTTTTATTTCTTTATCTTTTTTCTCAGAGTAGATTCAATGATCTATCTCATATCTATATTCTCTTTTTCTTTTTGCTTTCTAGGGGTGAAGATATCTTTAGGGAATCTTGAAAAGAAAATTTTTGGGTTAATCGTCAAATTCTGTATCATTTGTCCATTCTCTGCATAAAAGGAAAGTTCAGGGCTTGTTTCAAGTCCTTGTTCGAGTAGTCTGTCAGGCTGGATCATCTCAGCTAGTCCTCTCGAAATTGTCCTGACCAGTTTGTAGTCCAAAGTCAATTTTTCCATGGTGTTAATCGGCTTAATGGCTTTATCATAGTCCATGTGGAATCATCGTTGTAGGATCCTGTCATCTTTTTGAAGATTTCAAAGTCACTGTTAGGCATGGTCATGGTTTCCTGCAGACTTTTTTTTTTTTTTTTTTTTTTGCCTCCTTTGTGGTTTGGAGCAATCACAGTCTGATAAATGTCTGTCTCTCGGAACCATGAACATTCTTCCCTAGAACAGAAAATCTTCATAATAATTTCTCCCCACAATTTGTCTTGCCAAACTTTTCCCAACTGACCTTTGCCGATGCTTTCTTGTAACACGATGGTCCTGGCAATTCTTCTCTGAACCAGCAGCAGTAAACCCTTCGTCCCAGGTAGCAGCATCACCGCAGTCACCAACATGATGAGAAGGAGCTGGCAACGTGGAGCAGTAGCCACTGCTTCCATGGTCCCACCACTATTTGTGGCTCAGTCCAGGCCAAAGCTTCTCCCAAGCCTCATAGGCCGGCTCAAACTCGGGATCCTACTGCCTCTGTCTCCTTCAGCAAATCCTACCGGTGTTTGCCACCACAACTGCCTGAGTGTAGCTTGGGCCTGAGCTGGGGCTCACAAGGCCACAGGCAAACAGCTTTTTCATGAATTCGTAACACAAACGTTGGGCGCCAGATGTAGCAGGAATCTTCAAAGTTCTTATTAACAAAATCAAACCCAAGGCCAGTTATTGGGGTCCATGCTGGTAGATCAGAGAGACAGAATAAGCCACAGCTATCTCACCTCGCCGGATCCTCAGCTGGTCTTGTCTCCTCAGACTGGAGGCCTCTGAGTCCTCATCCGGAATGGGTCTCAGCTGAATTACTGCTCAAAAGCCTGAATGCTTAACCAGCCAAAATCTTCTAGTTTCTGGTCCTCACGCCTTATATATCTTTCTTCTTTCTACCACCACTCCCTGGGATTAAAGGCTGGCTTTCTGGGATTAAAGGCGTGTGTCACCATGCTTGGCTATTTCTAATGTGGCCTTGAACTCACAGAGATCCAGAGGGATTTCTATCTCTGGAATGCTAGGATTAAAGGTGTGAGTGCCACCATTTTCTAACCTTTGTATCTAGTGGCTGTCTGTTCTCTGACCCCAGATAAATTTATTAGAGTACACAATATTTTGGGGAACAAAATACCACCACATCAGTATTATTGTCTTTATATAGCTCTTTTAGGGGTCCTGCCACCCAGTTCCCTAATAAATAACACATGGAGATGTATTCTTAATTATGAATGCCTGGTCTTATTTTCACTTGTTTCTTGCCAGCTTTCCTTCACTTAAATTATCCTGTCTACCTTTTGCCTTGGAATTTCCCATTCTCTTAATACTGTAAATCTTACTCTTACTCTGTAGCTTGCTGTGTGGCTGTGTGGCTGTGTGACTGGCCCGGGATGTCCTCCTCCTTCTCTGGGTGCTAGATGCCCTCTCAGATTTTCCATTCTATTTATCCTCTCTGCCTGCCGGCTCCAGCTATCCTTTCTCCTTCCTCACAATTGACTCTTCAGCTCTTTATTAGCCCATCAGGTGTTCTGAACAGGCAAAGTAACAAAGCTTCACAGAGTTAAACAAATGCAACTTAAACAAAAGCAACACACCTTAAAATAATATTCTATAACACACCAGGTATATGCATTGTCCCTGGAAAAAGAATTATCCCTTAGAGTGAGCTCCCATAAGCTTGAACCCACAGTCACCTCCAATATATACTAAACAAAGGGAACATTTTATTCCCATGGACTCTGTGGAGTTGGGAGCCGTGACAGGATTTTCCAAACATGATTTCAAAACCATTATTACTCTATGGGACTAGAGAGAGAGAGAGAGAGAGAGCGCGCAGTGGTTAAGAGCACTTGTTACTCTTGTATAGACCCTGGGTTCTGTTCCAAAAACCTACCTGTAGTTCTCAAAGGTCTGTAGTTTTATTCCTAGAAATCCTCAGCCCTCTTCTGGCCTTAAGACCCCATATAGTGCATACATGCATGCAGGCCTTCACATGTACAAATATTTGGGAAAAAGTCATACAACAGCCATTCTGGCAAGAACGAATTATTTTAAAAAATTGCTTGCATAAAATACTTTATACTTTTATTAAACTAACATGTAAGACAATAAGACTTAATATTTTAAAACATTTTTGAAATAATTTCAGTATGTGGAAAATATAGGCCTGAAACTAATACAGAATAGCCTGCATCAGTCTCCCAAAACCTTAGATTAAGTTCTTGAATTATCACACTTCTGCATTGATATGAAAATTTCTGGGCATAGACTGCTCTATTGTGAGAGGCATTATGTAGACAGAAACTAACTTCAAGTCTTTGAGCACTCCCCTTGGTGTAGATCCTTGTCTATCAACTTCCATAGCTGCTCAGAAGATGGATGTAAGTACTGAACAACATCTGGGCTTCTGGATGAAGTTGTGGTGGAAACTGAAGCTTCCACTGAGGCTCTACCATCAGTCACTGCTGGGTCAGTCTGGACTTCAACTACTGTGGGTTGACCAGGGTTGGCAGTTGCAGCAGGGGCTTGACCATCAAGCAGGTCCTCTTGGGAACTACAGCTTTCATCTTCTACAGCCTGATCATTATTGAGAGAAGCTTCCATGCTAGGTTTGAGGTTGGGAATGGAGCCCACAGTAGATGTGCCTGGAGACAAGGACCCCACATTGGCAGTGACTGATAACTGACCATGGGAGTGGGTTGGCACAGAAACATCTTGAGAGCTTCCAGTTGATTCTGGGAGTGCTTCTTTAACATTCTTGAGTTCCTCCCGTTTGCACCTAGCACGTTGGTTCTTGAACCATATCTAGAAGAACAAAAAAAATTGTCAGAGGAATATCTGTGTGCCCAGGTGAACATGCTGATTGGAAATCTTGTCTCTGTCAACCACCCCCATAAAAACAAAGGTCTGGAACTCCAAAAAAATGTAAGAGGTAGGATAGTTTATGATTCTACATAAAAGAAAGGGAATCTGCAGCTAGAATATCTAGGCTTTTAAAATGGTCCCTATTATCTGGGTCACTGAGACTTTGGCAAGGTGATAATATGGCTCTATAGTGGTACTGAGATTGAGGAAACACCAGATCCAGTTATGGATGCACATAGGTATAACTTCCACAAGTGTCTAAGCAGCCCCAAGCATGATAAATCATGGGGAGTGTATATTCTGATAAATTTACAGGTTCCATGGCTAGCTATTCTGGCTGCAGGAGAGAGATAACAAGAGAAATACAGACCTTGATCTCATAATCGGTAACACCAATCAGTAGTGCCAGCTTCACCCTTTGCTCCAAGTCTGGGTACTTGTGCTGATTAAAATGTTCTAAGAGGAGGAGCTTCTGTTCACGGGAATACACGGTACGTTCCTTTCGTTGCTTCCTCGGACCTTTACGGCAAACTTGCTGGTCACCATGTTTCTCTGAACCCACCATAGGGCCTAGGGAACTCTCACAACCACAACTCACTGAGGAACTTGAGGGCATCTGGTGACTAGGATGCACTGATTGGGTTCCCAGCGTTGGGGGACCTGGATGCCTTGGGAGATATGGTTTCCTTGATGGTCCTGGAGACTCCTGGCGGCCTAGGCTCCTCTCAGGATCTGAGTGCCATTGGAGATTTGATTGCATTAGTGTTCTTGGAGGAACTAGGGGATTTTGAGACATTGGCAGACTTGACTTCCTTGCAGAATTTTGAGCCATCTGGAAACCTGTTTCCAAAGGTGCATATGAATGTAGTTAGAAATCTGGATGTGAGGGGGGAACTTGAGGAATATGGGGCCTTAAGTTTCTTGATTTGTTTGAATCTTTTGGGAGACACCTGTGCACAGGTGGACATGGAATTATACTAGGTTGTAACCCGACTTTAAGTGAGTTCATATCCTGGAGAACCTGGAAGGAGGCAAATGGATCACACAAGCTACACAGATCTTATATTACACCATTAAGAGGTTGGAGCATTTTTCCAATGTCCTGTGGAACAGGAATCACTTCAGGTCTTCACACTTTCTCTCTACCTGACCGTCTTCCCTTGTATAGCTCATATGGTAGACCTCACCCTCCAGAAACACAAACTAACTACAGAATGCTACCAAAGGCTCTTCCTACCCTATCACACTCTCTCTCCCACCAAGATAACCCCCTCCACAAACCCACCATATACATACTACATTCAGGCCACCAACTCACTTTGTCTGGACCCACTGTCTGTTGGACTTTTACTCCATGAACCTGGGCTTAAATATTTTCTCAAAATAGAAGAACAACAACATCCTAGTTGCTCAGGAAGCCTGTATCAGGGAAGAGCTTAGTTTACTGGCCAAGACCCAGAAAGCTTTCTTGACATCTTCAGGTGATTTAAATTAGCTACTAAAACCATTGCAAACTTAACCAATCAGGCCTTGTTGATTCTCTTTCACAGAGCACTTGTCAAGGTTTGTATGCATTCAGGAGTTCAACCCACAATACTGTGAAAATGGAAGAAAATATATAGGAACTAGATTGAAAAAAACGTATTGCATGTCTTTTCTGTGTGTGTTTGGTCTCTAGCCTGCCAAAGCTCACATCTCCAGGTTAGAAGATAACATATTGAAAGTGGTTTTCTCATTTCACCATGTGAACCATGGGAATATAACTCGGGTCTCAGGGTTAGTTAACAAGAACTTTGACCACACCATCTCCCAAGTTTCAGAACTCTGATTCTCAGAATTCTGTCGCCAGGGAGAGTAGATAGTGGGTTTCTGTAGCTCAGGCTGATCTGAAACTCACTATGTTAAGGAGAATGACTGTGAAGTTCTCATCCCCCTGTGTATTAGTCCTGGTTCTCTAGAGTCACAGAAGTTACTTAATAAATGCATATAAATATTTGAATTTAATGGAATGACTTACGTTCCAACAATGGCTGATTATGAATGGAAAATACAGGAATCCACGAGCTGCTCAGATCCAGAAGGCTTGGTTTCTTGGTTGATCTGCCCAGATCTCAAAGAAGGAATGGATGGCCCGATGGAGGTGAAGGCAACCAGGCAAAGATGACCCTTCCAAATTACCTTGCCCTTATATAGTATTCAGACAGAAGGTGTGGCCCAGATTAAAGGTGTGACTTCCAGCCTCAAGGTCTGGATTAGAGGCGTGTGTCATCCAGGCTCAAGATTGAATCACAGAACTGTTGCCCTCCTATCTCCAGATCTGGATCACAAGTGTGCCCTCCATACCTGAATAATAGTTCATTCCAGATATAGTCAAGTTGACAACCAGGAGTAGCCATCACAACCTGATTTGAACATGCTGAGATTAGAGGCACAGTTCCCTTGAGTGTGACTTTAACAAGCTCTTTAGTTGCTACTAAGTAAGAGACATTCTGTCCTAACTAGATATTTGTTCTTCCTTGTGAAACCTTGTTCTCTAGGTAGACATTTTATCCTGCTTCTTTGACATCTGGGAAGACACTGGTTCTGTAGCTGTTCTTGCTATAAACCAGAGAGACAGGAGAACTTGAACTTGCTGTGTAGCTCATAATCACCTATAGAAGCTGGGATTACGGATTAGCAGCATGGACCACCACACAGTAGACATGGAAAAGAAGATGGATTCTGAGCTGTTATATTGTGTCCCCAAAACATATTGTGTACCATAATAAAATTTATCTGGGGTCAGAGTACAGAACAGTCATTAGATTAGACATAGAGGCCAGAAATAGAGGCCAGATAGTGATTGCAGGAAGCAGAAAGATATATAAAGTGTGAGGATCAGGGACTAGAAGCTCTTAAGCTTGTAGGCTTTTTAGCAGCAGTTCATTGGAGACATTTTTGGGTGAGAACTCAGAGGCTTCCGTCTGTGGATTAATGGGAACAGGATCGGATGAGGAGCTGTTGAGGTGAGGTTAGCTATAGATTTTTCTGTTTCTCTGATCTTAAAGAATTCATCCCAGGATTTGGCTCTGGGTTTTTTATTAATAAGAACATATATCAATTCATCTTACAGGATTCGACTCTGCCCACTGAGCTCCACCCCAACCCTTTGTGTTGTTGCTTTGCTGAGTCAGAGTGTCTGAAGTCTGCACTGGCCTGGGATGTGCAGAGGTCTTGTTGATAAGCCTCTTTTATGCTGAGAATACAGGTATCAACCACCACACCTAGACCTCTTTGCTTTTACATTTTTATTGACTTATTTTTATTCTTCTCATAGGATCTCTTGGAAACAACAAACTTAAAACCCTAATGGGCTGTAGACATGACCACCTAAATGTTCCCCATGATGCACCTTTTGGAGGCCTTTAGAATTAATTGCCAGATCATTTAAAGTTTACTGATGTTTAGACCATTTATTGCCTCTGCACAACATGTTGGTACAGCAGGCCTGTATAGTCTTGGAGGTGGAGAAATTAGGATCAGGACATGAGGGGCGATCTTTGACTACACCGTGGCTCAAAAGCCTGCCTGGGTACAGATAACCATGCCTCTAGAGAAAAAAAATCTAAAAACAAACAGAATCTTTTCATGGATCTCTCAGTTTTCAAATGAAAAGAATAATCATACACTTAATGTTAACAAAGGCTATATAGGGAACACAACTGTGGACACAGACTTGTATTCCCAAATACTTTTATATGCATCAGGAGACTTGAAATTTCAAGGACAGCCTGGGCTACAGAATGACTTTGATTGTCAACCAGGAATATGTGGCCAGAACTTTTCATTTGAGAAAACAGGGGGTAGAGACTACAGATTTATTTAAGTGGGAAACCTCTTTCCGTTTTTACTATGAACAGGACCGCATTTCAATCTCCAGTCCTGAGGAGAGAAGTGAAAGAACAAGAGAAAACAGGAAATGATTCAATTTTGTGAGGAAGGCATGGCCAGATGAGAGGAGGCCATATGTGTGCTATGAGTGGAGACGGACCTTCGGGCCTCATCCTGGCTCCCACAGCAGCACCCTAAACCTCAGTGACATACACAGACAAAGAAAATATTTTTAAACATTTCAGTTTCATTATATCATGTGAGGGATGAGGAGCCACATGTGGATGCCAATTGAGATGTTGTAGAAATCTCTTTTCTTGAGATGCCTTTCCATCTTGGTGCAATCAAAAATTACCTCCTATATTCTAGTAAAATAAAGATAGTACAAAACAAATTCTTGCTTTTTATTATTATTTTAGATTTTTAATAAATTAATGTATTCAAGCCTGATCACATTTCTCATCCCTTTCCCTCTCTCTTCTCCCAGTTGCTCCCCAAACCTGTCTTCTTCCCAATTTATCCAATCTTCCTCTGCTCTTCTGAAAAGGACAGGCCTCTCATGACAACCCGCCAGTCATTTCATATCAAGTTGCAGTAGGACTAGGCACCTCCTCTCCTATTAAGACTGCAGGAGGCAGCCCAACAAGAATTGAGATCCCAAAAGCAGATAACAGGGACAGCCCCTCTTCCCACTGTTAGGAGTCCACAAGAAGACCAAGCTACACAATTGTAACAGATATGCAGAGTGCCTAGGTCAGTCCCATACAAGCTCTGTGGTTGGCAGTTCAGTCTCTATGAGCTCCTATGAGCTGAGCTGAGTTGATTCTGTGGGTTTTCATGTATATCCTCAGCCCCGCTTGTCTTCCCAATCCTTCCTCCCCATCTTATGACAGATTCTCTGAGGCCTGCTCAATGTTTGGATGTGAGTGTCTTCATCTGTTTCCATCAGTTGATACCCAAAGCCACTCTGATGATAACGGGGCTAAGTAGGCAATGATTTATAAATATAGCAGAATGTTATTAAGAATCATTTTCTTAAAAAAATCATTTGCTTGAATATTCTTTGCTAGTCATGTCAGGTTCTATTCTAGGTTTCTGGACTCTCTTGCCTCTGGGTCTGGCCCTACAGGATCCCTCTTATTGTATAGGTCTCATTTTTGTACAAAACATTTTGATTACCTTGGCATAAGGTCTACCTATAATTCTAAGACTCAGGAAGAATAGGCAGGAGGATCCCTGTGACTTCAAAGCTATCCTTATCTACATAACACTTCCCAGGATAGCTAGCACTACTTAGAAAGATCTTCCTCAAAATAGTAATCAAGCATTTACAGATATGAATATATGAAACCACATTCTTTACTTAACCCTGTTGAATAAGATATTCTTCCCAACATCTGAAGCCACCAAACATCAAGTTCTTTCATTTCATAAAAATATATGAGGAGCTGGGCAGTGATGGTGCCTTTAATCCCAGCACTCAAGAGGCAGAGACAGGCAGATTGCTATGAGTTCGAGTCCTGCATGGACACAAGAGTGAGTTCCAGGAAAGACTCAAAGCTACACAGAGAAGCCCTGTCTCCAAAAACCAAAAACCAAAAAAAAAAAAAAAAAGTCTGTGTCACGGTAGACATCTGTTTACAGGGTCAAATCCTAGGAAGCTTTCTTGTTATCTACAGGTGATTTAAATTAACTACTAAATCCAATGCAAATTTAACCAAGCAGACATAGGTGAGGCTCATTGACAGAGCACTTATCCAACTTTTTGAGAGATGCTGGCATCAACAACCAACACTGTGTCATAAAGAAAAAAATAGGAAATAGATTAAAAAATGTTATTGCCTGTCATTTGTTGTGTGTGTATGTAGTCACAGCTTGCCATGGCCCACATGTGAATGTAAAAAGAGAACATGTGGGACCTGATTTTTGCCTGAACTCTATTTAGGTAGACCAGCCTAGCCCAGAACTCAGGGATCCACCTGCCTCTATGTCCCTAGTGCTAAGATTAAAGGTGTGTGTCACCATGGCCTTTTAAGGCTGCTTTTTCTTGCAGTTCATTTAAAAATATTTCATTGTATATTCTAAATATTACCCCACTGTCAGATCTTGCTCTGTGACAAAATTTTTCTGGTAGAAATGCAACAAACAAATGTTTACTCTCCTGAGACAGAACCGGGGACAGAAAAAAGCACAGATACCACCAAAGTCCAATTTTGTGAACAATGACTTTAATTGAGGTTCCTTATGGTTTTTTGTTGTTTTTGTTGCTGTTTGTTTTTTGTTTTGTTTGTTCAAGACAGGGTTTCTCTGTAACTTTGGAGCCTTTCCACAGAGATTTGCCTGCCTATGGCTCCTGAGTACTAGGATTAAAAATTGTACACCACTGCCTTGCTTTTTTTTCCTTCCTTTTTTCAGACAGCGTTTCCTGTGTAGCTTTGGATACTTTTCTGTAATGCACTCTCTAGTCCAGGCTGTCCTCCAAGTCACAGAGATCTGCCAGGCTCTGCCTCTTCATTGCTGGAACTAAAGGTGTCCACCAATACTGCCCGGCCCTTATAAATTTTTAAATATATTTTTTTATACTTTATTTTGATGTGTATTTGTGTTTTGATTGTATGTATGTCTGGCCCAGCATCTGTTCCCTTGAAACTAAAGTAACTGACAGCTGTTAGATGCATTATGAACCAAGGTCCTCTGGAAAAGCAACTATTGGTTTTTTGCTGTTGTTTGTTTGTTTGTTTTTGTGTTTGTTTGTTTTTTGTTGTTTGTTTAGTTTTGTTTTTGGAGTTTCTCTGTGTAGTTTTGGTGCCTGTCCTAGATCTGGCTCTGTAGGCCAGGCTGTCCTCCAACTCTCAGAGATCTGCCTGTCTCTTCCTCCCGAGTGCTGGGATTAATTGGGTGCACCACCACTGCCTGGCTAGTTAGTGCTCTTAACAGCCCAAATGATTCCCCTGACTGAGACAGAGTTTCTTTGAGTGTCCTGGAACTCACACTGTAGACTATACAGGCCTTGAACTCAGGACTGCCTACCTCTGCCAATGCAGTGCTGGGATTAAAGGCGTGCACCACCACTACCCCCCCTCCCCTTTACAATTTGTTAAAATAGGATAAACGCCAAGCATTGATGGCTCACTCCTTTAATCCCTCAGGAGGCAGAGCCATGCCAATCTCTGTGAGTATGAGGACAGCCTGGGTTACCAAGTGAATACCAGGAAATATGCAAAGCTACACAGAGAAACCTGTCTCAAAAAACAAAACAAAACAAAAAACTGGGTAAAAAAAATCACAGTCTATTGTAGGCTCAATGTTCAGGCCATAAAGAGTTGGCTTAAAATGTCATTATATTATTTTGTGTATGTGTGTATGTGTGACATTTATTTAGGTACTTGCAATTTATCTATATTTATGAAAGAGAAAAAATCTGAAGTTGCATGGACACAATGTGGAGAAGAGCTGGGGGTGTTGAAAAATATATACACATAAATGCACATTTGAGTATTAGGACATTTTATTTTCTGTGTAGCTCCAGCTGTCATGGAAAGCTTTATATAGGCAAGGGTAAGCAGGAAGTCAAAATCTCCTACTCTTGCTCCATTTTGAGCCTTAGGACTAAAAGTAGACCCAATGCCAAGGTGATTGAATAGATTGTATATACTGTTTTGGTCAAAAGCCAGTAATTTCTTTGCTGTGTATCCCAGAAGGGCTGACCAGTTAAAACATTTGTAGAAGAAAAAAACAATGCAACTTGTCCATTTTTAGCCACCTGTGGGTCCACCAGCCTCATATGTGATCACATGTAATTGAAAATGTTCAATGTAATCTTGGACTGGTGTGTCTCTGAGGCTTACGATGCATTCCCGAGAGCAAATTTGAGACCTGAATGTTCATCTCCACACATACAAGACTTTTGCCTTCATTTACCTCCAGCAATTATCTCATATTAATTTATTCCTTGGCTGTTCTCTCTCCTCTTTTTCTTTGTCTCCTCAAGACAAGAGGTTGAATCAGAGATGTGCTCATAGTAAAAATGGAAAGAGGTGTCCTACTCAGAGAAACCTCTTATCTCCATTCCCTTTCATTCAAATGAAAAGTTCTGGTCACATACTCCTGGTGGAGCTCAAAGTCACTCTGTAGTCCAAGCAGTCCTTGAACTGGCAGTTCTCCTGAGGCAGCTTCCCAAGTAGATGGGATTTCAGGTCTGTGACCCTGGGTCTGGCTCATAGGCAACCTTTGATAACATGAAGAGTTTATGATTGTTCTTCTCATTTGAACACTTAGATACTCACATAGAGATTGTATCTGTTGTTTCTTGATTTTATTTTTATGTTTGTTTGTTTATTTATTTTTTGTTCATGATATCCATGTGGAGAACAGAGGACAACTTGCAGAAATAAGTTCTAATATCTACAAGACAAGTGGGTTCCACAGATCAAGCTCAGGTTTTCAGGACTGGGAACTGAGCCCTCTTGTCCACACTCATTCCACTATAAAAAAGAAAAAGATGTATTTATTTATTATGGGTATAGTGTTCCTCCTGCATGTAGGCCTGCAGGCCAGAAGAAGGCACCAGATCTCATCACAGATTGTTATGAGCCACCATGTGTGTGCTGGGAATTGAACTCAGATCCTCTGAAAGAGCAGCCAGGGCTTTTATCCTCTGAAACATTTCTTCAGCCCTCATTCTACTTTATAAGTCATAAGAAAACTTTATAGCATTCAATTATTAAACTATGTCAAGTTATCTTTTTGGTTTAAACATTTTACCACAGTGTGCCTGTGATTACTGTGATAAATTCTACTGTTACATATTAGAACATTGTAGATGTAACCAACCGTCTTATTAAATAAGAAACACAGAAACAATGTAAAAGAGAAAGCCAAGAGGTCAGAACTCAGAGCTAAAATCTCACCCTTCCTTCTGCTGTCCCAGCTTCCCGAAAGAGAGCTATATCCTGTCTGTTCGTTTTTTTTTTTTTTTTTTTTTTTTTTTTTTTTTTTTTTTTTTATAGTATTTTGTTCTGCCTTCTTACTGGTTGTAAACCCAAACATGTGACTGCCTTGTCACTGTCTGAATGTACAGCCCCCTAGGTCTTAAAGGCATATGTCTCCAATGCTGGCTGTATCCCTGAACACACAGAGATCTATGGGATTAAAGGCGTGTGCCACTACCGCCACACTCTTGCTATGGCTCTAATAGCTCTGACCCCCGGGCAACTTTATTTATTAACATACAATCAAAATCATATTTCAGTACAATTAGAATACCACCACAGAACATATATATTGAATTTTATTTATTTATTTATTGTTTGTTTGTTTGTTTGTTTGTTTAATGCCAAATGCCATTTATTGAAAAAGGGAGGTGCTCTTAAATACAGGCTTAAAGCACAATCGGAGATCCCCAGAAGGCCGAAATTCTCTACTGAAGTTTTACAATCTTGCATCTAATCTGTTAACATCCATTATTCAGGATACCCAGACAAGGATCTTCCCTTAAGCATTCAGGAGGTGGAACCTGGCAGGGAATTAGCATAGGGAGGATATCAAGGTCAAGGTTAGCAAGCAAGGAAACAGTTACCCAAAATGGGGCCAGAGCCCTAGAGGTCTCCCTTTTACTAAAAAATGAGCTTCTGACTTAGGTTGCTGGGGACATCAGCAGGCCACCTTGGACCTGTCATGGAGAAGCCTGCCCAAACCACACAGAAGCTCTGTCTTAGGTTGGTGAGTGCCTCCCTGGCATTACCCATCTCTGAATACTCATTATCATACAGGCTCAATCATGTGTGAGCTGCAGAGTTAGCAAATGCCAAAGATCTCAAAGTGGCTCTGGGCTTCCAATCTGTTTGTTTTACACAGAAAAGCCCAACAGAACTCCTAACCCACCCATAGCCAGTAGGCTAAACGCAACTGAGCCATTCCCTTCCTTAATGAGCCTTTCTGCAATTTGGAGTGGCTGAGGATATACATGAAAACCCACAGAATCAACTCAGCTCAGCTCATAGGAGCTCACAGAGACTGAACTGCCAACCAGAGAGCTTGTATGGGACTGACCTAGGCACTCTGCACATCTGTTGCAGTTGTGTAGCTTGGTCTTGTTGTGGACTCCTAACAGTGGGAGCAGGGGCTGTCTCTGTTATCTGCTTTTGGGATCTCAATTCTTGTTGGGCTGCCTCCTGCAGTCTTAATAGGAGAGGAGGTGCCTAGTCCTACAGCACCTTATATGCCATGACTGGCTGATAGACATGAGAGGCCTGTCCTTTTCAGAAGAGAAAAGAGGAAGAGTGGGTAGGGAGGGAAGAAGGGAGATTGGGGTGAGCAACTGGGAAAGGAGAGAGGGAAAGGGCCTGGAAATGTCATCAGACTTGAGTACAATAATTCATTAAAAACCTAAAATAATAATAAAAATCAAAATTTGTTTTGTACTATCTTTATTTTACTAGAAAATAGGAATTGATTTTGGTGTGCACCAAGATGGAAAGGCATCTCAAGAAAAGAGATTTCTTCAATATCTCAATTGGCATCCACACATGGCTCCTCATCCCTCACATGATATAATGGAATTGAAATGTTTAAAAACATGTTCTTAGTCTGGGAATATCACTGAGGTTTAGGGTGCTGGTATAGGCGCCAGGATGAGGCCCGAAGGTCCATCTCCACCCATAGCAGATATATGGCCTCCTCTCCCTCACAAAAATAATTCATTTCCTGTTTACTCTTTTTCTTTCTATTCTCTCCTCAGGACTGGAGATTGAAATGGGGTCCTGTTCATAGTAAAAACAGAAAGAGATTTCCCATTTAGATAAATTGGTAGTCTATTCCCTGTTTTCTCAAATGAAAAGTTCTGGCCACATATTCCTGTTTGACAATCAAAGTCATTCTGTAGCCCAGGCTGTCCTTGAACTTTCAAGACTCCCGCTGCATATGGAAGTAGCTGGGAACACAGGTCTGTGTCCACAGGTCTGTTCCCTATGTAGCCTTTGATAACATTAAGTGTATGATTATTCTTTTCACTTGAAAATTTAGAGAACCATGAAAAGATTTTTGTCTTTTATTAGATAATTCTTTTCCTTTAGAATCAGGGTTATCTGTACCCACGCAGGCTTTGGAGGCACTGTTTAGTCAAGGATGGCCCCTCATGTCCTGATCCTCCTTTCTCTACCTCCAAGACTATGCAGACCTGCTATACCAATGTGGTGTCCAGAGGCAATAAATGGGCTAAATTTTAGTAAACTTTAAATGATCTGACAATTAATTCTAAAGGCCTCCAAACGGGGCAACATGGAGAACATTTAGTTGGTCATGTCTACAGGCCATTTGGCTTTAAAGTTTATTGTACCCATGAGATCCTATGACAAGAATAAAAATAAGTCAATAAAAATGTAAAAGCAAAGAGGTCTAGGTGTGGTGGTTCATACTTGTATTCTCAGCATAAAAGAGGCTTATCAACAAGACCTCTGCACATCCCAGGCTAGTGCAGATTTCAGACAGACACTCATTCAGCAAAACAACAACACAAATGGTTGGGGTGGAACTCAGTGGGCAGCGTCCAATCCTGTAAGATGAATTGATAAATGGTCTTATTAATAAAAAACCCAGAGCCATATCCTGGGATGAATTCCTTAAGATCAGAGAAACAGAAAAAGCCACAGCCAACCTCACCTCAACAACCCTCATCGGATCCTGTTTCCATTAATCCTCAACCTGGAAGCCTCTGAGTCCTCACCCAAACATGTCTTCATTGAACTGCTGCTAAAAAGCCTACAAGCTTAAGAGCTTCTACTTTCTGGTCCTCACACTTTATATATCTTTCTGCTTCCTGCCATCACTATCTGGGATTAAAGGTGTGTGTGTCCTTTCCAAGCAAGACATGAGGACTCAAGTTCTGGGATTAATGTGGTGGTATGCACCTCTCTCTGGCCTCTATGTCTAATCTAATGACTGTTCTGTACTCTGACCCCAGATAAGGTTTATTATGGTACACAATATATTTGGGGACACAATATATCACCTCAGAATCCATCTTCTTTTCCATGTCAACCCTGTGGTTGTCCATGATGGTAATCTGTAATCCCAACTTCAATAGGTGATTATGAGCTACACAGCAAGTTCAAGTTCTCCTGTCTCTTTGGCTTATAGCAAGAACAGCTACAGAACCAGTGTCTTCCCAGATGTCAAAGAAGCAGGATAAAATGTCTACCTAGAGAACAAGGTTTTCACAAGGAAGAACAAATATCTAGTTAGGACAGAATGTCTCTTACTTAGTAGCAACTAAAGAGCTTGGTAAAGGCACACTCAAGGGAACTGTGCCTCTAATCTCAGTATGTTCAAATCAGGTTGTGATGGCTACTCCTGGTTGTCAACTTGACTATATCTGGAATGAACTATTATCCAGATATGGAGGGCACACTTGTGATCCAGATCTGGAGGCAGGAGGGCAACAGTTCTGTGATTCAATCTTGAGCCTGAATGGCACAAGCCTTTAATCCAGACCTTGAGGCTAGAAGGCATACCTTTAATCTGGGCCACACCTTCTGTCTGAATACTATATAAGGGCAAGGTAATTTGGAAGGGTCATCTTTGCCTGGTTGCCTTCACCTCCATCAGGCCATCCATTCCTTCTTTGAGATTTGGGCAGATCAACCAAGACACCAAGACTTCTGGGTCTGAGCAGCTCGTGGGTTCCTGTATTTTCCATTCATAATCAGTCATTGTTGGAACGTAAGTCATTCCATTAAATTCAAATATTTATATGCATTTATTAAGTAACATCTGTGACTCTATAGAACCATGACTAGTACACAGGGGGATGAGAACTTCACAGTCATTCTCCTGAACACAGTGAGTGTGAGATCAGCCTGAGCTAGAGAAACCCAGTATCTACTTTCCCTGGCGACATAATTCTGAGAATCAGAGATCTGAAGCTTGGAAGATGGTGTGGTCAAAGTTCTTGTTAACTAGCCCGGTTACCTGAGTTGTATTCCCATGGTTCACATGGTGAAAGGAGAAAACCACTTTCAATATGTTATCTTCTAACCTAGAGATGTGGGCTCTGGCAACCTGGGGACCAAACACACACAGAAAATACATGCAAAAATATTTTTCAATCTAGTTCCTATATATTTTCTACCATTTTCACAATAGTGTGGGTTGATCTCCTATTTGCATACAAACCTAGACAAGTGCTCTGTGAAACAGCCTCACTTAGGCCTGCTTGGTTAGATTTGCATTGGATTTAGTAGCTAATCTAAATCATCTGAAGATGTCAAGAAAGCTTCCTGGGTCTTGGCCAGTAAACTAAGCCCTTCCCTGACACAGGTTTCTTGAACAACTAGGATGTTGTTGTTCTTCTATTTCGAGAAAATATTTAAGCCCAGGTTCATGGAGTAAAAGTCCAACAGACAGTGGGTCCAGACAAAATGAATTGATGGCCTGAATGTAGTCCGTGTATGGTAGGTTTGTGGAGGGGGTATCTTGCTGGGAAAGAGAGGATGATAGGATATTGGTAGCATTCTGGAGTTGGTATGTGTGTCTGGAGGGTGAGGTCTACCATATGCGCTATACATGGGAAAAGGGTCAGGTAGAGAGAAAGTTTGAAGACCTGAAGTGATTCCTGCTCCACAGGACATTGGAAAAATGCTCCAAACTCTTAATGGTGTAATATAAGATCTGTGTAGCTTGTGTGATCCATTTGCCTCCTTCCAGGATCTCCAGTACATGAACTTACTTAAAGTCAGTTACAACCCAGTATACTTCCATGTCCGCCAGTGCATAGGTGTCTCCCAAAAGATTCAGCCAAATCAAGAAACTTAAGGCCCCTATTCCTCAAGTTTCCCCCTCACATCCAGATTTCTAACTACATTCATATGCACCTTTGGAAACAGTTTTCCAGATAGCTCAAGATTCTGCAAGGAAGTCAAGTCTGCCAATGTCTCAAAGTCCCCTATTTCCTCCAAGAACACTAATGCAATCAAATCTCCAATGGCACTCAGATCCTGAAAGGAGCCTAGGCCGCCAGGAGTCTCCAGGACCATCAAGGAAACCAAGTCTCCCAAGGCATCGAGGTCCCCCAGCCCTGGGAACCCAATCAGTGCATCCTAGTCACCAGATGCCCTCAAGTTCCTCAGTGAGTTGTGGTTGTGAGAGTTCCCTAGGCCCTATGGTGGGTTCAGAGAAATATGGTGACCAGCAAGTTTGCCGTAAAGGTCCTAGGAAGCAAGGAAAGGAACGTACTGTGTATTCCCGCGAACAGAAGCTCCTCCTCTTAGACCATTTTGATCAGGTCAGGTACCCAGACTTGGAGCAAAGGGTGAAGCTGGCACTACTGATTGGTGTTACCGAATATGAGATCAAGGTCTGTATTTCTCTTGTTATTTCTCTCCTGCAGCCAGAATAGCTAGCCATGGAACCTGTAAATTTATCAGAATACAAACTCTCCATGATTCATCATGCTTGGGGGAGCTTGGACACTTGTGGAAGTTATACCTATGTGCATCCATAACTGGATCTGGTGTTTCTTCAATCTCAGTTCCAGGATACAGCCATATTATCACCTTGGCAGGGTCTCAGTGACCCAGACAAAATGGACCATTTTAAAAGCCTAGATATTCTAGCTGCAGATACTTTTCCTTTTATGTCGAATCATAAACTATCCTACCTCTTACATTTTTTTGGAGCCCCAGACCTTTGTTTATATGGGGGTAGTTGACTGAGACAAGATTTCCAATCAGCATGTTCACCTGGCCACACGGGTCTTCCTCTGTCAATTGTTTTTGTCCTTCCAGATATGGTTCAAGAACCAACGTGCTAGGTGCAAACGGGAGGAACTCAAGAATGTTAAAGAAGCACTCCCAGAATCAACTGGAAGCTCTCAAGATGATTCTGTGCCAACCCACTCCCATGGTCAGTTATCAGTCACTGCCAATGTGGGGTCCTTGTCTCCAGGCACATCTACTGTGGGCTCCATTCCCAACCTCAAACCCAGCATGGAAGCTTCTCTCAATTATGATCAGGCTGTAGAAGATGAAAGCTGTAGTTCCCAAGAGGACCTGCTTGATGGTCAATGCCCTGCTACAACTCCCAACCCTGGGAAACCCACAGTAGTTGAAGTCCAGACTGACCCAGCAGTGACTGATGGTCGAGCCTCAGTGGAAGCTTCAGTTTCCACCACAACTTCATCCAGAAGCCCAGATGTTGTTCAGTACTTACATCCATCTTCTGAGCAGCTCTAGAAGTTGATGTACGAGGATCTACACCAAGGGGAGTGCTCAGAGACTTGAAGTTAGTTTCTGACTGCATAATACCTCTCACAATAGAGCAGTCCATGCCCAGAAATTTTCATATCAATGCAGAAGTGTGATAATTCAAGAACTTAATCTAAGGTTTTGGGAGACTAATGCAGGCTATTCTGTATTAGCTTCAGGCCTATATTGTCCACATACTGAAATTATTTCAAAAATGTTTTAAAATATTAAGTCTTATTGTCTTACATGTTAGTTTAATAAAAGTACAAAATATTTTATGCAACAATTTTTAAAATAATTCGTTCTTGCCAGACTGGCTGTTGTATGACTTTTCCTCAAATATTTGTATATGAGAATGCCTGCATGCATGTATGCACTATATGGGGTCTTAAGACCAGAAGAGGGCTGAGGATTTCTAGGAATAAAACTACAGACCTTTGAGAACTACAGGTGGGTGCTTGGAACAGAACCCAGGTCCTATGCAAGAGCAACAATTGCTCTTAACCACTGAGCTCGCTCTCTCCTAGTCCCATAGAGTAATAATGGTTTTTAATGGTGTTTAGGAAATCCTGTCACGGCTCCCAACTCCACAGAGTCCATGGGAATAAAATGTTCCCTTAGTTTTGTATATATTGGAGGTGACTGTGGGTTCCAACATATGGGACCTCACTGTAAAGGGTAATTCTAGTTCCAGGAACACTGCATATACCTGGTGTGTTATAGAATATTATTTTAAGGTGTGTTGCTTTTGTTTATGTTGCATTTGTTTAACTTTGTGAGGCATTGTTAATAAAGAGTTGAAGATTCAATCGTTAGGCAGGAGAAAGATAGCTGGAGCTGGCAGGCAGATAGGAAAAATAGAATGGAAAATCTGAGAGGGCATCTAGCAGCCAGGAAGGGGAAGGACAACAGCAGCCAGACACACAGACACACAGACATACATCAAGCCACAGAGAACGAGTAAGATTTACAGTAGTAAGAGAATGGGAAAAGCCCAGAGGCCAAAGGTAGACAGGATAATTTAAGAAAAGCTGGCAAGAAACAAGTGAAACTAAGACCAGGCATTCATAATTAAGAATATGCCTCCACTTGGTACTTATTTGGGAACTGGGTGACAGGACCACCAAAAGAGCTATAAAAAGACCATAATTCTGATGTACTTATATGTCAGCACAACTTGTAATCACATAATATAAAGCCACACTCAGTGTATGCTATGACACACCCCAGCATAGAAATATATCCCAGTCTTCTTTAATATATGTTTGTGTGTCTGCCAGCACTCACAGCTCACTATAGGGGTGTAGATGTCAGAGGAAAACTCCTAGGAGTTGGGTTGTTTTTCTCCCACCCTCTTACTCTCACACGTCACCAGACCTTGTGGAAAACTCCTTTATTAGAGGAGTTACTTGTGGCTACTCTCCCCTTCTATTTTTAGTTTTGGTATAGGGTCCCACTAACTTGCCCTGACAGCTCTGAAATGCAGCCTGGCTACCTCAGGCCTGACTGGCTGGCATTCCAGACCTGCAACCCAAGCCCTGTTTTGTCAGCTTTTGAGGAATATCCACATTGTTTCTATAGTGGCTGCAACAGTTTGCACTCCCACCAGCAAGAAATGAGTGTTCCTCTTGCCCACATGTTCTACAGCATAAGGTGTCCTTTTTTTTTTTTTTTTTATCTTGATCACTCTCTTTAGCTAAGAAAATCTCAGGGTAGTTTTAATTGCATTGACCTTATTGCTCAATATGACACATACATAATTTTGAGATGGCATTTCTGTGTGTAGCCTTGGCTGTCTTCTAAACCAAGTAGACCCAAGTGGATTTGATCTCAGAGATCTGCCTGCTTCTGCCTAATGAGTGCTGGGATTAAAGTTGTGAGCCACTACTTTCCAGCCTGTTGGGTTTGTTCATTTTTTTTTCCATTTGTTTTGGTTATATTTGTTTATTTGTTTGTTTTTGAGACAAGGTCTCACTACAAATGGACTTAACTATCCTGCAGGTCTTTGTATAGAACAGGATGAGGTGACCTTCATAAAGATCCTTCTGTCTCTGCCTCCTGAGTGCTGGGATTAAAGGAGTAATCCACCACACCCAGCTTGTTTATCAGCATCCAAAATAGTTGCTCTGGCCTCTGTGTTCTATCTTTTGAGACTTTCTCTTTAGTTCTATACTCCATTTATTAAATTTTAAAAAGAAAATCTACTTGTTTTCTTTATTTTATTCATTTGAAACAGGATTCTTTTTGTATCCCCAGCTTTCCTTGAATTCTATTTACGTAGACCAGGCTGGCCCAGAATTCAGGATTCCATCTGCCTCTGTGTCCCTAGTGCTAAGATTAAAGGTGTATGTGACACCATGTCCTTTTAGGGCTGCTTGTTCTTGCAGTTCATTTGAAAATATTTTGTTGTATATTCTAAATATTACTCCACTGTCAGATCGTGCTCTGTGACAAAATTTTTCTGGTAGAAATGCAACAAACAAATGTTTACTGACCTGAGACAGAGAATCAGGGACAGACAAAAGCTCAGATACCACCAAAGTCCAATTTTGTGAACCATGACTTTTATTGAGGTTCCTTATTGTTTTTTTTTGTTGTTGTTGTTGTTGTTGTTGTTGTTTTTATTGCTGTTGTTTGTTTTTTCAAGACAGGGTTTCTCTGTTACTTTGGAGCCTTTCAACAGAGATCTGCCTGCCTAGTACTAGGATTAAATGTGTGCACCACTGCCTGGCTTTTTTTCCCCCTCCTTTTTTGAGACAGGGTTTCCTGTGTAGCATTCAATACTTTTCTGGAACTCACTCTCTAGCCAGGCTGGTTTCCAAGTCACAGAGATCTGCCAGGCTCTGCCTCCTGAACGCTGGGACTAAAGCTGTGCACCACCACTGCCCAGCCCTTATACATTTTTAAATCTTTTTTTTTAATATAATTTATTTTTATGTTCATTGGTGTTTTGCTTGTATGTATGTCTGGCTCAGAGTCTGATCCCCTGGAACTAGAGTAACTAATAGCTGTGAGGTACACTGTGAACCCAGGTCCTCTGGAAAAGCAGATATTGGTTTTTTTCTTGTTGTTTGTTTGTTTGATTTTGTGTTTGTTCAGTTTGTATGCTGTTTGTTTTGCTTTCTTTTGTTTTTGGAGACAGAGTTTCTCTGTGTACTTTTGGTGCCTGTCCTGGATCTGGCTTTGTAGGCCAGGCTGTCCTCCAACTCTCTGAGATCTGCCTGTCTCTGCCTCGAGAGGGCTGGGATTAAGTGGGTGCACCACCACTGCCTGGCTAGTTAGTGCTCTTAACAGCCCAAATGATTCCCCTGACTGAGACAGAGTTTCTTTGGGTGTCCCTTAGTGTCCTGGAACTCACTCTGTAGACTAGATTGGCCTTGAACTCAGGTCTGCCTAACTCTGCCAATGCAGTGCTGGAATTAAAGGCATGGACCACCATTACCCCCCACCCATTACAATTTCTTAAAACTGGGTAAACACCAAACATTGATGGCACACTCCTTTAATCCCTTGGGAGGCAGAGCCTTGCCAATCTCTGTGAGTATGAGGACAGCCTGGGCAACCAAGTGAGTACCAGGAAATATGCAAAGCTACACAGAGAAACCTGTCTCAAGAAACAACACAAAACAAAACAAAAAGCTGGGTAAATAATCACAGTCTATTGTAGGCCCAATGTTCAGGCCATAAAGAGTTGGCTTAAAATGTCATTATATTATTTTGTGTATGTGTGTATGTGTGACATTTATGTAGGTACTTGCAACTTATCTATATTTATGAAAGAGAAAAAATCTGAAGTTGCATGGACACAATGTGGAGAAGAGCTAGGGGGGTTGAAAAAATATATATACATAAATGCACATTTGAGTATTAGAGACATTTTATTTTCTGTGTAGCCACAGGTGTTCTGGAAAACCTTATATAGACAAGGATAACAGAAAGTCAAAAAGCTCCTACTCTTCCTCCATTTTGAGCCTTAGGACTAAAAGTAGACCCAATGCCAATGTGATTAAAATAGATTGTATAAAATGTTTTTCTCAAAAGCCAATAATTTCTGTGCTTGTATCCCAGAAGGGCTGACCACATAAATTATTTGTAGAAGAAAAAACTGTGCAACTTGTCCATTTTCAGCCACCCGTGGCTCCACCAGCCTCATATGTGATCACATGTCATTGAAAACATTCAATGTAATCTTCTTGGACTGGTGTGTCTCTGAGGCTTAGGGTTTATTCCCTAGAGCAAGGTTGAGACCTGAATGTTCATCTCCACACATACAAGACTCTGCCTTCATTTACCTCCAGCAGTTATCTCATATTAATTTATTCCTTGGCTGTTCTCTCTCCTCTTTTTCTTTGTCTCCTCAAGACAAGAGATTGAATCAGAGACCTGCTCATAGTAAAAATGGAAAGAGGTGTCCTACTCATAGAAACCTCTTATCTCCATCCCCTTTTATTCAAATGAAAAGTTCTGGTCACATACACTTGGTGGAAAACAAAGTCACTCTGTAGCCCAGGCTGTCCTTGAACTGGCAGTTCTCCTGAGGCAGCTTCCCAAGTAGATGGGATTTCAGGTCTGTGACCCTGGGTCTGGCTCATAAGCATCCTTTGATAACACGAAGAGTTTATGATTGTTCTTCTCATTTGAACACCTAGATACTCACATAGAGATTGCATCTGTTGTTTCTTGATTTTATTTTTATGTTTGTTTGTTTATTTTCTGTACATGACATCCATGTGGAAACCAGAGGACAACTTGCAGTAATCAATTCTTATGTCTAAGATGTGGGTTCCACAGATCAAGCTCAGGTTCTCAGGACTGGGGACTGAGCCCCCTTGTCCACACTCATTTCACTATAAAAAAAGAAAAAGATGTATTTATTTATTATGGGTATTGTGTTCCTCCTGCATGTATGCCTCCAGGCCAGAAGGGGCACCAGATCTCATCACAGATGTTTGTGAGGCACCATGTGGGTGCTGGAAATTGAACTCAGGTCCTCTGAAAGAGCAGCCATGGCTCTTAACCTCTGAACCATTTCTTCAGCCCTCATTCTACTTTTTAAGTCAGAGGAAAACTTTATAACATTTAATTATTAGGCTATGTCATATTATCTTTTTGGTTTAAATATTTTACCACAGTGTGCCTGTAATTACTGTGATAAATTCTTACAGTTACATTTTTGAACATATATCTTGAATTTGATTCATTTATTTGTTTGTTTGTTTGTTTATTGTTTAATGCCATTTATTGAAAGAGGGAGGAGGTCTTAAATACAAGCTTACAGCACAATGGGAGAACCCCAGAGGGCAAAAGTTCTCTACTGATGTTTTACAACCTTGCATCTAAGCTGTTAACACCCATTATGCAGGATACCCAAGACAAGGATCTTTCCTTAAGCATTCAGGAGGTGGAACCTGGCAGGGAATTAGCATAGGGAGGATATCAAGGTCAAGGTCAGACAAGCAAGGCAACAGTTACCAAAAATGAGTCCAGGGACATACAGGTCTCCCTTTTAATAAAAAATGAGCTTCCGACTTAGGTTGCATGGAACATCAGCAGGTAACCTCACCTGTCATGAAGAAGCCTGCCCAGACCACACAGGTGCTCTGTATTAGGTTGATGAGTGCCTCCCTGGCATTACCAGTCTCTGAATACTCATTATCATACAGGCTCAATCATGTGTGAGCTGCAGAGTTAACAGCTGCCAAAGATCTCAAAGTGGCCCTGGGCTTGCATTCTGTGTGTTTGACACAGAAAAGACCAACAGAGGTCCTATCCCACCCATAGCCAGTAGTCTAAATGCAACTGAGCCATTCCCTTCCTTAATGAGCCTTACTGCAAAATGGAGTCCTTGTAAGATGGTATCCCAAAAGCAAATGGAACTTGAGTTTATAAATTTTTAATTTTCAAAGTCAATTGAAATGCATATAACTTTTGAAATATATTTATCATACCCAATAGAATCAAAGATTAACTAACTGTGATAGCCACTTTTGCTGCCAGGGTCTCCACTGTGCTAGCTGTAGTGAGCAATTATGAAATGGTAATTCCAGAAACAGTAGGATCAGTGGCTGTCAATGCTATAACAGCAATAATGGCAGCAGCAATGTCCAATTCTCTTCTGGAGCTTGTGGGCATCCACTTGCATGGATAGAACTCCAGGAACAGGAAAGACCAAGGCCCAATTTTTTTTTTAATCCCAGCACGACTTAAGCTGGAAGCTCTGCAAAGAACAACTAGGAACCATACAGAAAAAAAAAAAAAACTTAAGTAAAATGTTTGTTTGTTTGTTTTTTTAATTGTTCAAATTTTTCTTTTATTTTTTATTTTTTTAATTGATTAATTTATGTTTTTATTATCAGCTTGATACACTATAAATTCTTATTTTAATAGAGAAATATTTCATTTAGGCATGCTCATTAATAGAATAAAACCAAAATTTTATATCTAGACTCCACTTATGAGTGAGCATGTAACATGTTTGCCCTTCTGGGTTTGGGTTACCTCACTCAGGATGATTTTTTTCTAGTTCCATCCTTTTGCCTGCAAATTTCATGCGGTCAATATTTTCCTCTCCTGAGCAGTACTCCATTGTGTATATGTACCACATTTACTTAATCCATTGTTCAGTTGACCGGCATATGGATTATTTCCAGGTTCTGGCTATTACAAATAGTGCTTCTATGAACATTGATTATCATGTATCTGTGGCATGAAACAGCATTCCTTGGGTATATGCCCAAGAGTGTTATGGTTGGGTCTTGAGGTAGTTAGACTCCTAATTTTCTGAATAATTACCATAGGATTTCCACAGTGGTTGTACAAGTTTGCATTCACACCAACAGTGCAGGAATGTTCTCTTTGTTCCACATCCTCTCCAACTTGACTGTCATTAGTATGTTTGATCATAGCCATTCTGACAGGTGTAAGGTGGTATCTCAGAATCATTTTGATTTGCATTTCTCTGATGATTAAGGATGTGAGCATTTCTTTAAATATCTTTCAGACATTTGTGATTCTTGTTTTGTAAATTCTCTGTTTAGCTCTTTAGCCCATTTTTTTATTTGGATTGTTCAGTATTTTGATGTCTAGTTTCTTGAGTTCTCTATATACTGTGGAGATTAATCCTCTGTCACATGTGGGGTTGGTAAAGATCTTTTCCCATTCTGTAGGCTGTCTTTTTGTCTTGTTGACCATGTCCTTTGGCCTGAAAAAGTTCTCAGTTTCAAGAGGTCCCAATTATTAATTGTTGTGCTCATGGTCTGTGAAGTTGGTATTATATTTAGGAAGAGTTCTTCGGAAACAATGTGTTCAAGAGTACTTTCTACTTTCTCTTCTAATAAGTTTAGTGTGATTGGTTTTATGCTGAGATCTTTGATCCACTTGGACTTGAGTTTTGTGCATGGTGACAGATAAGGATTATTTCTAATCTTTTACATATTGACATCCAGTTATGCCAGTACCAGTTGTTGAAGATGCTTTCTTTTTTCCATTGTATAGTTTTGGCTTCTTTTTAAAAAAAAATCAGGTGTTCATATGTGCATGTATTGATGTCATGGTCTTCAATTTGATTTCATTGGTCTGTATGTTAGTTTTGATACTAGTACCAAGCTGTTTTTATTACTATAGTTCTAGAGTAGAGCTTGAGGTCAGGCATGGTGATGCCTCCAGAGGTTGCTTTTTCATACAGGATTCTTTTAGCTATCCTGGGTCTTTTGTTTTTCCATATGAAGTTGAGTATTTTTCTTTCCAAGTCTGTGAAGAATTGTGTTGGGATTTTGATGGGGATTGCATTTAATCTGTAGATTGCTTTTGGTAAGATTGCCATGATTAATATGTTAATTCCACCTATCTATGAGCATGGAAGATACTTCCATTTTCTGATATCTTCTTCAATTTCTTTCTATCGTGATATAAAGTTCTTATCAAAAAGGTCCTTCACTTGTTTAGTGTTATCCCAAGTTATTTTGTATTATTTCTGGATATTGTAAAGGGTGATTTTTCTCTCACTTCTTTCTCAGCCCTTTTATCATTTGCGTTTAGGAGGGCTACTGATTTTTTTTTTTTGAGTTGATCTTGTATCCTGCCACTTTACTGAAGGACTTTATCAGCTATAGGAGTTAACAGGTAATATTTTTGGGGTCACTTATGTATACTATCATATCATCTGCAAATAGTGAGAGTTTGACTTCTTTCTTTCCAATTTTATCCCTTTGATCTACTTTTGTTGTCTTATTGATCTAGCTAGAAATTGTAGTACTATATTGAATAACTATGGGGAGCTTGGACAGCCTTGTCTTGTTCCTGATTTTAGTGGAATCCCTCTGAGTTTCTCTCCATTTATTTTAATGGTGGCTGTTGATTTGCTGTAAATTGCCTATATTTTGTTTAGAAATGTTTGTTGTATTAATGATCTCTCTAAGACCTTTATCATGAAGGGGTATTGGATTTTGTCAAAGAGTTTTTCAGCATCTAATGAGATGATCATGTGGTTTTTTTTCTTTCGGTTTGTTTATATGGTGTATTACATTGACAGATTTTCATATGTTGAACCATCCTTGCATCCCTGGGATGAAACCTACTTGGTCATGTTGGATAACTCTTGATGTATTCTTGGATTTGGTTTATCAATATTTTGTTGAGTATTTTTGCATCAATGTTCATGAGGGCGATTGGTCTATATAATTCTCTTTCTTTGTTGCATCTTTGTGTGGTTTGGGTATCAGGGTAATTGTAGCCTCATAAAAAGAGTTTGGTAATGTTCCTTCTGTTTGTATTGTGTGGAACAATTTCAAGAGTATTGGAATTACTTCATCTTTGAACGTCTGGTAGAATTCTACACAGAAAAACATCTGGTCCTAGGCTTTTTTTGTTTGGGTGAATTATGACTGTTTCTATTTCTTTAGGGGTTATGGGTCTATTTAAATCATTTATTGGGTCTTGATTTAATTTTGGTATGTGGTATTTATCTAGAAAATTGTTCATTTCTTCAAGATTTTCCATTTTTGTTTACTACAGGTTTTTGAAGTATGACATGATGATTCTCTGGTTATCCTCATTGTCTGTTGTTATGTCTCCTTTTTCATTTCTGATTTTGTTAATTTGGGTGCTTTCTCTTTGCCTTTTGATTAATTTGGCTAGGGGTTTGTCTATCTTGTTGATTTTTTTCAAAGAATCAACTCTATGTTTCATTGATTTTTTTTTGTTTGTTTGTTTGTATTTCGTTGACTTCATCCATCAATTTGATTATTTCCTGGCATTTATTTCTCCTCGGTGAGTTTATTTCTTTTTGTTCTAGAACTTTCAGTTGTGATGTTAATTCATTGGTATGGGATTTCTCCATCTTCTTTATGTGTGCATTTAGAGCCATGAATTTTCCTCTTAGCACTGCTTTAATAGTGTCGCATAAGTTAGGGAATGTTGTACTTTCATTTTCATTGAATTCTAGGAAATCTTTACTTTCTTTCTTTTTTTCTTCCTTGACCTATTGATGTTTCAGGGGGGCATTATTCAGTTTCCATGAGATTGTAGGGTTTCTATAATTTTTGTTGTTGTTGAAATCTAACATTAAGGCATGGTATTCTGATAAGATAGAGGAGGTTATTCCAATGTTTTTGTATCTGTTGAGATTTGCTTTGTGACCAAGCATGTGGTCAATTTTTGAGAAGGTTCTATGGGGTGCTGACAAGAAGGTGTATTCTTTTGTGTTAGGATGGAATGTTCTCTAGATATCTATTAAGTCCACTGGAGTCATAACATCTGTTGGTTCCTTTATTTCTTTGTTAAATTTCATTCTGGTAGATCTGTCTTTTGTTGAAAGTGGTGTGTTGCAATCTCCCACTACTAATGTGTGGGGTTTGGTGTGGGTTTTAAGCTTTAGTAAGGTTTGTTTTATGAATGTGGGTGCCTTTGTATATGTGGCATAAATGTTCAGAATAGAGACTTCATCTTGTTGGATTTTTCCTGTAATAAATATGTAATGACCATCCTGATATCTTTCGATTGATTTTAGTTTGAAGTCTATTTTATTAGATTTTAGGATAGCTACACCACCATGTTTCTTTGGTCCATTTACTTAGAAAGCCTTTTCCTAGCCCTTTACTCTGAGGTAGGGTCTGTCTTTGAAGTTAAGGTGTGTTTCTTGTATGTAGCAGATGGATCTATCCTGCTTTCTTATCCATTCTGTTAGCCTGTGTCATTTTATAGGTGAGTTGAGACCATTGATATTGATGGATACTAATAACCACTGATTGTTGATTCCCGTTATTTTTTGTGGTATTGTTTTGTTGTTCTTCTTTGGTGTTTGTTGGTGTGGGATTATCTATTACCTGACTTTTCATGGGTGTGTTTAGTTTCTTTAGATTATATTTTTCCTTCTAATGCTTTCTGTAGGGCTGGTTTTGTGGACATGTATTAATTAAATCTGGTTTTATCATGAAATATTTTGTTTATTCCACCTATGGTGATTGAGATTTTTACTGGGTATAACAGTCTGGGTTGGCATCTGTGGTCTCTTAGTGTCTCGCATAAAATTTGTCCAGGACCTTCTAGCTTTCATAGTCTCTATTGAGAACTCTGGTGTTATTCTGATGGGTTTGCCTTTATATCTTACTTGGTCTATTTCCTTTGCGGCTCAATGTGTTTTCTTCATTCTGTATGTTTAGTGTTTTGATTATTATGTGGTGAGGGGACTTTTTTCTTAGTATCCAGCCTATTTGGTGTTCTGTAAGCTTCTTGTATTTCCATAGGTATTTCTTTCTTTAGGTTAGGAAAGTTTTCTTCTATGATTTTGTTGATTATATTTTCTGTGCCTTTGAGTTGGTATACTTCTCCTTCTATTCCAATTATTTTTAGGTTTGGTCTTCTCATGTTGTCCCAAATTTCTTGGATGTTTTGTGTTACAACTTTTTTGTCTTTAGAGTTTTCTTTGACTGATGAATCTATTTTCTCTATTGTGTTTTCAGTGTCAGAGATTCTTTGTTCCATCTCTTGCATTCGATTGGTTATGCTTGTTTCTGTAGTTCCTGTCGTTTAGTCAGGATTTCTATTTCCAGCATTCCTTCAGCTTGTGTTTTCTTTATTGTCTCAATTTCATTTTTCAGATCTTGGAATGTTTCTTTCAGCTATTTAATTACTTTTTCTTGGCTTTCTTTGATTTCTTCCAATTTTTTTGTTTTATTCTTCTTCCATTTCCTTACGTGAATGTTTATTTCCTCTCTAAGAGAGTTTTTCATTTCCTCTTTAAGGGAGTTTTTTATTTCCTCTTTATGGAAATGTTTTTTCCTCTTTAAGGGAATTTTTTATTTCTTTTTTAAGGGATTTTTTTTTATTTCTTCTTTAAGGGCCTCTATCATCTTCTTAAAGTCACTTTTAGAATTGATTACTTCTGTTTCTTCTGCATTGGTATGTTCAGGTCTTGCAGGTATATAGAATCACTATGTTCTGATGTTGTCATATAGGCCTTTATGTAGTTGCCTGTATTTTTGCATTGGCTTCTACTCACCTCGTCCTCTGCTTGGTGCAGGCAGTGTCTGTGTATGAAGGTGCCTCTCTTGTCGTAATTTTTAGTCTTGGTTCACTAGGAGTCTTGGTTAAATTGGTGCTGTTGGGCTCTGTTTCTTTGGAAGCAGCTTAGTCAAATCAGTGTTTGTGGGTTCTCTCTCTGGAAGCAGTTCTTCCCAATTGGTGTAGTGAATGCCTAGGGTTTCAGGTATTGTTAGGTTCATAGGGATTTTATTTTTTGTTTGTTTTTGTTTGGGGGGGTTTGGTTGGGAAGACGGGTAAGGTAGCTGGCTGGTCTCTAGGATTCTGATGGGTTGGGTCAGGAGGCCCTTATCTGTCGTTCTGGAGATGGGAGCTGACCTTGTTACCAAGGCTGAGGATCTGAGTTTTATTTCCATGGTTCACATGGTGAAAGGGGAAAATCAGTTCCCACGTTTTCTTTTTACATTCACATGTGTGCCATGGCAAGCTGTGACTACATACACATGAAACAAAAAAAAAAGGCAATAACATTTTTTAATCTATTTCCTATTTATTTCTTTATGACGCAGTGTTGGGGGTTGATGCCAGCATCTCACAAAAAGTTGGATAAGTGCTTGGTCAATGAGCCTCACCTAGGCCTGCTTGATTAAATTTGCTTCGGATTTAATAATTAATTTAAATCACATGTAGATAGCAAGAAATCCTCCTAAGATTTGGCCCAATAAACAGAGATTTTCCATGACATAGACATTTTTTTTTTTCAAGATAGGTTTTCTCTGTGTAACTTTGCAGCTTTCCTGGAATTCGTTCTTATATCCAGGTTGTCCTCAAACTCACAGTGAACTGCCTTCCTCTGCCTCCGAGTGCTGGGATCAAAGGCAGATACCGGGCTCCTCACATTTTTATTATGAAATAAAAGAACTTGATGTTTGGTGGCTTCAGATGTGGGGAAAAATATCTTCCTCCCCAGGGGTAAGGTTAAGAATGTGGTTTTATATATTCATAGCTATAAATGCTTGTTTACTATTTTGAGGAAGGGTCATTTTATGTAGCTCTAATCCTCCTGGGAAGTGTTAGGTAGACAAGGATAGCTTTGAACTCAAAGAGATCCTCCTGCCTCTGCCTCCTGAGTCTTAGGATTAAAGGTAGACCTTATTCCAAGGTGATCAAAATGTTTTGTACATACATGAGACCTATACCATGAGAGGGGGCTCACACCTAGTACTGCATGTGGGGCCAGACCCAGAGCCAAGACAGTCCAGAGACCTAGAACCCTCCTAGAACTTGACATGACTAGCAAAAGTTAGTCAAGAAAATGATTCTTTTTTTTTTTTAAGAAAATGATTCTTAATGATATTCTTCTATACTCATAAATCATTGCCTACCTAGCCCAGTTATCATCAGAGAGGCTTTGGGTAGCAACTGATGGAAACAGATGAAGACACTCACATCCAAACATTGAGAGGGCCTCAGAGAATCCTGCATAAGTTGGGGAGGAAGGATTGTGGAAGAGAAGAGGGGCTGAGGATATACATGAAAACCCACAGAATCAACTCAGCTCAGTTCATAGGAGCTCACAGAGACTGAACTGCCAACCAAAGAGCTTGAATGGGATTGACCTAGGCACTCTGCACATCTGTTGCAGTTGTGTAGCTTACTCTTCTTGTGGATTCCTAACAGTGGGAGCAGGGGCTGTCTCTGTTATCTGTTTTTGGGATCTCATTTCCTCCTGGTCTGCCTCCTGCAATTTTCATAGGAGAAGAGGTGCCTAGTCCTACTGCAACTTGATATGCCATGACTGGCTGAAAGACATGAGAGGCCTGTCCTTTTCAGAAAAGAAAAGAAGATGAGTGGATAGAGGGGAAAGAAGGGAGGTTGGGGAAGCGACTGGGAGGAGGGAGATGGAAAAGGGTTGGAAATGTGATCAGGCTTGAGTAAAATAATTCATTAAAAATCTAAAATAATAATAACAAGCAAAATTTGTTTTGTACTATCTTTATTTTACAAAATAAAGAGAGTAATTAATTTTTGTATGCACCAAGATGGAAAGAAATCTCAAGAAAAGAGATTTCTATAACATCTCAATTGGCATCCACATGTGGCTCCTCATCCCTCACATGATATAATGGAATTGAACAGTTAAAAAAAAATCTTGTTGGTCTGGGTATCTCACTGAAGTTTAGGGTGCTGGTGTAGGAGCCACAATGAGGCCTGAAGGTCCATTTCCACCCATAGCAGACATTGGGCTTCCTCTGTCTCTTGCCATGAATTCCTCACAAAATTGAAACATTTCCTGCCTTTTTTTTCTATTCTCTCCTCAGGACTGGAGATTGCAATGGGGTCCTGTTCATAGTGAAAACAGAAAGAGATTTCCCATTTAGATAAATCTGTAGTCTACCACTTGTTTATTCAAATGAAAAGTTCTGGCCACATATTCCTGGTTGACAATCAAAGTCATTCTGTAGCCCAGGCTGTCCTTGAACTTTCAAGACTCCTGCTGCATATATAAGTAGCTAGGAATGCAGGTCTGTGTCCACAGGTCTGTTCCCTATGTAGTCTTTGATAACATTAAGTGTATAATTTTTTTTTTCATTTGAAAACTTAGAAATCCATTAAAAGATTCTGATTGTTTTTAGATTTTTTTTTTCCTTTAGAGGCAGGGTTATCTGTACCCAGGCAGGCTTTTGAGCCACTGTGTAGTCAAGGCTGGCCCCTCATGTCTTGATCCTCCTTTCTCCACCTCCAAGACTATACAGGCCTGCTGTACCAACGTAGTGTCCAGAGGCAATAAATGGGCTAAACTTCAGTAAACTTTAAATAATCTGGCAATTAATTCTAAAGGCCTCCAAAAGGTGCATTATGGGGAACATTTAGGTGGTTATGTCTACAGGCCATTCGGGTTTTAAGTTTGTTGTTCCCATGAGATCCTAGGAGAAGAATAAAAATAAATCAATAAAAATGTAAAAGCAAGCCGGGCAATGGTGGTACATGCCTTCAATCCCAGCACTCGGGACACAGAGGCAGTTGGATCTCTGTGAGTTTGAGGCCATTCTGGTCTACAGAGCTACTCCAGGACAGTCTCCAAGGCTACGAAAAAACCCTGTTCACATAAACAAAAAAAAAAGAAAGAAAGAAAGAAAGAAAGAAAGAAAGAAAGAAAGAAAGAAAGAAAGAAAAGAAAGAAAGAAAGAAAGAAAAGAAAAGAAAAGAAAAAATATATATGAGCAAAGAGTTCTAGGTGTGGTGGTTCATAACTGTATTCTCAGTCTAAAAGAGGCTTATCAACAAGACCTCTGCATATCCCAGGTCAGTGCAGACTTCAGACAGACACTCTGGCTCAGCAAAGCAACAACACAAAGGGTTAGGGTGGAGCTCAGTGGGCAGAGTCGAATCCTGTAAGATGAATTGATAAATGGTCTTATTAATAACAAACGCAGAGCCAGATACTGGGATGAATTCTTTAAGATCAGAGAAACAGAACAAGCCACAGCCAACCTAACCTTGACAGCTCCTCTCCAATCCTGTTTCCATGAATCTCAGACTGGAAGCCTCTGAGTCCTCACCCAAAAATGTCTCCTCTGAAAGGCTGCTAAAAAGGCTACGAGCTTAAGAGCTTCTAGTTCCTGGTCTTCACATCTTATATACCTTTCTGCTTCCTGCCATCACTATCTGGGATTAAAGGTGTGTCTCTTTCACAAGCAAGACACTAGGTCTCATAGGCTGGGATTAAAGGTGTGTGCCACCACTGTCTGTCCTCTATGTCTAATCTAATGCCTGTTCTGTTCTTTAGCTCTATAGCCCATTTTTTTTATTGCATTGTCAGTATTTTGATGTCTAGTTTCCTGAGTTCTTTTTTATTGTATTTTATTTTATTTTACAATACCATTCAGTTCTACATATCAGCCATGGGTTCCCCTATTCGCCCCCCTCCCACCCCTTCCCTTACCCCCAGCCCACCCCCCATTCCCTCCTCCTCTAGGGCAAATCCTCCCCCGCCAGGACTGCAATCAATCTGATAGACTCAGTCCAGGCAGGTCCAGTCCCTTCCTCCCAGACTGAGCCAAGTGTCCCTGCATAAGCTCCAGGTTTCAAACAGCCAACTCATGCAATGAGCACAGGACTTGGTACCACTGCCTAGATGCCTCCCAAACTGATCAAGTCAATCAACTGTCTCACCTATTCAGAGGGCCTGATCCAGCTGGGGGCCCCTCAGCCTTTGGTTCAGAGTTCATGTGTTTCCATTCATTTGGCTTTTTTTTTTCAATAATTGAGTAAAACCAAAATTTATTATAAGCCACAGTCGTCCTAGGGACCTCCATGCTATATATATAGCCTCCATGGTTCTATGGGTTGTGGTCTGATTGTTCTTTATTTTATATCTAGAATCCACTTATGAGTGAGTACATACCATGACTGTCTTTTTGGGTTTGGGTTACCTCATTCAGGATGATTTTTTCTAGTTCCATCCATTTGCCTGCAAATTTCATGCTTTCATTGTTTTTCTCTGCTGAGTAGTACTCCATTGTGTATATGTACCACATTTGTTCCATCCATTCTTCCGTTGAAAGGGATCTAGGTTGTTTCCAGGTTCTGGTTATTACAAATAGTGCTGCTATGAACATAGCTGAGCATGTATCTTTATGGTATGAGTCAGCATTCCTTGGGTATATGCCCAAGAGTGGGATGGCTGGGTCTTGAGGTAGTTCGATTCCTAATTTTCTGAGAAACCACCATACTGATTTCCACAGTGCTTGTACAAGTTTACATTCCCACCAAAAGTGGAGGAGTGTTCCCTTTGCTCCACATCCTCTCCAACATTGGCTGTCATTGGTGTTTTTGATCGTAGTCATTCTGACAGGTGCAAGGTGGTATCTCAGAGTCGTTTTGATTTGCATTTCTCTGATGATTAAGGATGTTGAACATTTCTTTAAATGTCTTTCAGCCATTTGTAGTTCTTGTTTTGTGAATTCTCTGTTTAGCTCTTTAGCCCATTTTTTAATTGGACTGTTCAGTATTTTGATGTCTAGTTTCTTGAGTTCTTTATATACTGTGGAGATCAATCCTCTGTCAGATGTGGGCTTGGTAACGATCTTTTCCCATTGTGTAAGCTGTCTTTATGTCTTGGATTTTCCCTTCTACTGCTTTCTGTAGGGCTGGGTTTGAGGACAGGTATTGATTAAATCTGGTTTTATCATGAAATATTTTGTTTACTCTGCCTATGGTGATTGAGAGCTTTGCTGGGAATAATAGTCTGGGTTGGCATCCATGGTCTCTTAGTGTCTGCATAAGGGTTGTCCATGACCTTCTATCTTTCATAGTCTCTATTGAGAACTCTGGTGTTATTCTGATGGGTTTGCCTTTATATCCTACTTGGTCTATTTCCTTTGTGGCTCTTAATATTTATTTATTCTTTGTTCTGTGTGTTTAGTGTTTTGATTATTATGTGGCAAGGGGACTTTTTTTTTTTTTATCCAGCCTATTTGGTGTTCTGTAAGCTTCTTGTATTTTCATAGGTATTTCTTTCTTTAGGTTAGGAAAGTTTTCTTCTATGATTTTGTTGATTATATTTTCTGTGCCTTAGAGCTGGTATACTTCTCCTTCTTCTATCCCTATTATTCTTAGGTTTGGTCTTTTTATGGTGTCCCAAATATCTTGGACGTTTTGTGTTACAATTTTTTGTCTTTAGTGTTTTCTTTGACTGATGAATCTATTTTCTCTATTGTGTCTTCAGTGTCACAGATTCTCTGTTCCATCTCTTGCAAAGGATTGGTTATACTTGTTATTTTTAAATTAATTATTTACTTTTCTATTTTCAGCTGGACACAGTATAAATTCTTATTTTAATAGTGAAATGTAGCATTTAGGCTTGCTCAGTAATTGAGTAAAACCAAAACTTTATATCTAGAATTCACTTATGAGTGAGCATGTACCATGTTTCTCCTTCTGGGTTTGGGTTACCTAACTCAGGATGATTTTTTCTAGTTCCATCCATTTACTTGCAAATTTCATGCTGCCATTGTTTTCCTCTGCTGAGTAGTACTCCATTGTATATATGTACCATATTTTCTTAATCTTTCTTCTGTTGACAGGCATCTAGGTTGTTTCCAGGTTCTGGCTATTACAAATAGTGCTGCTGTGAAAATAGATGAGAATGTATCTTTGTGGTATGAATGAGCATTCCTTGGGTATTTGCCCAAGAGTGGTATGGCTGGGTCTTGAGTTAGTTTGATTCCCAATTTTCTGAGAAATTACCATACAATTTCCAAAGTGGTTGTACAAGTTTGCATTCCCACCAAAAGTGGAGGAGTATTCCCTTTGCTCCACATCCCCTCCAACATTGATTGTCATTAGTGTTTTTGATCATAGCCATTCTGACAGGTGTAAGGTGGTATCTCAGAGTCATTTTGATTTAGATTTCTTTGATGATTAGGGATGTTGAACATTTCTTTTAATGTCTTTCAGCCACTTGTGATTCTTGTTTTGTAAATTCTCTGTCTAGTTCTTTAGCCCATTTTTTAATTGGATTATCAGTATTTTGATGTCTAATTCCTTGAGTTCTTTATATACTGTGGAGATCAATCCTCTGTCAGATGTGGGCTTGGTAAAGATCTTTTCCCATTTTCTAAGCTGTCTTTTTTGTCTTATTGACCATGTCCTTTGGCCTGCAAAAGGTTCTCAGTTACAAGAGGTCCCAATTCTTAATTGTTGTGCTCATTGTCTGTGCAGTTGGTGTTATATTTAGAAAGAGGTCTCCGGTGCCAATGTGCTCAAGAGTACTTCCTAATTTCTCTTCTATTAAGTTTAGGGTAACTGGATTTATGTTGAGGTCTTTGATCCACTTGGACTTGAGTTTGTGAATGGTGACAGATGTGGATCTATTTGTAATCTTTTACTTATTGACATACAGTTATGCCAGCACCATTTGTTGAAGATAATTTCTTTTTTCCATTGTACAGTTTTAGATTCTTTTTCAAAAATCAGGTGTTCATATGTGCATGGATTAATGTCAGGGTCTTCAATTTGATTCCATTGTTCCGTATGTTAGTTTTGATACCAGTACCAAGCTGTTTTTATTACTATTGCTCTATAGTAGAGCTTGAGGTCAGGCATGGTGATGCCTCCAGAGGTTGCTTTTTCATACAGGATTCTTTTAGCTATCCTGGGTCTTTTGGTTTTCCCTATGAAGTTGAGTATTTTTCTTTCCAAGTCTGTGAAGAATTGTGTTGGGATTTTGATGGGGATTGCATTTAATCTGTAGATTGCTTTTGGTAAGATTGCCATTTTTACTATGTTAATCCTACCTATCCATGAGCATGGGAGATACTTCCATTTTTTGATATCTTCTTCAATTTCCTTCTTTAGAGATTTAAAGTTCTTATCAAAAAGCTCCTTCACTTGTTTAGTTAGTGTTATCCCAAGGTATTTTATATTATTTCTGGCTATTGTAAATGATGATGTTTCACTGACTTCTTTCTCAGCCCTTTTATCATTTGTATATAGGAAGGCTACTGATTTATTTTAAGAATTGATCTTGTATCCTGCCACTTTACTGAAGGAATTTACCAGCTGTAGGAGTTCCCTGGTAGAAAATTTGGGGTCACTTATGTATACTATCATATCATCTGCAAATAGTGAAAGTTTGACTTCTCCCTTTCCAATTTGTATCCCTTTGATCTCCTTTTGTTGTCTTATTGATCTAGTTAGAACTTCTAGTATTATATTTAATAAATAAGGGGAGAGTGGACAGCCTTGTCTTGTTCTTGATTTTAGTGGAATAGCTCTGAGTTTCTCTCCATTTAATTTGATGATGGCTGTTGATTTGCTGTAAATTGCCTTTATTATGTTTAGGAATGTTCCTTGTATTCCTGATCTCTCTAAGACCTTTATTATGAATGGATGTTGGATTTTGTCAAAGGCTTTTTCAACATCTAATTAGACACCATTTTTTTCTCTCAGTTTGTTTACATGGTGTATTACATTGACAGATTTTTGTATGTTGAACCATTCTTGTATCCCTGGTATGAACCATACTTGGTCATGATGGATAATTTTTTTTGATATATTCTTGGATTCGATTTGCCAATATTTGGTTGAGTGTTTTTGCATCAAGTTTCATGAGGGAGGTTGGTCTGTATTTCTCTTTGTTGCATCTTTGTGTGGTTTGAGTATCAGGGTAATTTTAGCCTCATAAAAAGAGTTTGGTAGTATTCCTTCTGTTACTGTTGTGAGGAACAATTTGAAGATTATTGGAATTAGTTCTTTTTGAAAGGCTGGTCGAATTCTGCACTGAAACCTTCTGGTTCTGGGCTTTTTTGGTTGGGAGATTTTTGATGACTGTTTCTATTTCTTTAGGGGTTATTGTTCCATTTAAATGGTTTATCTGCACTTGATTTAATTTTGTATATGGTATCTAGCCAGAAAATTGTCCATTTCTTCCAGATTTTCCATTTTTGTATAGTACATGTTTTTGAAGTATGACCAGATAAGTCTCTGGATATTCTCATTGCTGGTTGTTATGTTTCCCTTTTCCTTTTTGATTTTGTTAATTTGGGTGATTTTTCTTTGCTTTTGGTTAATTTGGCTAGGGGTTTGTCTATCTTGTTGATTTTTTCAAAGAACCAACTCTTTGTTTCGTTGATTTTTTTTTTTTTTTGTATTGTTCTATTGGTTTCTATTTCGATAATTTCAGGTCTCAATTTCATTATTTCCTGGCTTCTATTTTTCCTGGGTAAATTTGCTTCTTTTTGTTCTAGAGCTTTCAGTTGTGATGTTAATTCATTGGTATGGGATTTCTCCATCTTCTTTATGTGTGCATTTAGAGCTTTGAATTTTCCTCTTAGCACTGCTTTCATAGTGTCCCATAAGTTTGGGTATGTTGTACTTTCATTTTCATTGAATTCTAGGAATTCTTTAATTTCTTTCCTTATTTCTTCCTTGACCCATTGATGTTTCAGGGGTGCATTATTCAGTTTTCATGAGTTTGTACGTTTTCTATGATATTTGTTGTTTTTGAAGTCTAACTTTAAGGCATGGTGGTCTGATAAGATACAGGAAGTTATTCCAAGGTTTTTGTATCTGTTGAGATTTGCTTTGTGACCAAGCATGTGGTCAATTTTTGAGAAGGTTCCATGGGGTGCTGAAAAGAAGGTATATTCTTTTGTGTTAGGATGGAATGTTCTCTAGATATCTATTAACTCCATTGGAGTCATAATATCTGTTACGTCCTGTATTTCTTTGTTAGTTTTCAGTCTGGTAGATCTGTCTTTTGGTGAGAGTGGTGTGTTGAAATCTCCCACTACTAATGTGTGGGGTTTGGTGTGCATTTTAAGTTTTAGTGATGTTTCTTTTATGAATGTGGATGCCTTTGTATATGTGGCATAAATTTTCAGAATAGAGACTTCATCTTGGTGGATTTTTCCTCTAATAAATATGTAATTCCATCATGATCTCTTTCAATTGATTTTAGTTTGAAGTCTACTTTTTTTATATATGTTAGGTTATCTGCACCGGCTTGTTTCTTAGGTCCATTTGCATGGAAAGCCTTTTCCCAGCCCCTTACTCTAGGTAGTGTCTGTCTTTGTAGTTAAGGTGTGTTTCTTGTATGTATCAGATGGATGGGTCCTCTTTTCTTATCCATTCTGTTAGCCTGTGTCTTTTTATAGGTGAGTTGAGACCATTGATATTGATGGATATTAATGACCAGTGATTGTTACTTGCTGTTATTTTTTGTGGTTGTGCTGTGTTGTCCTTTCTTGGTGTATGTTGTTGAGGGATTAGCTTTTCCTTGAGCTTTCATAGATGTGTTTAGCTTCTTTGTGTTAGATTTTCCCTTCTAGTGGTTTCTGTAGGGCTGGATTTGTGGACAGGTATTGATTAAATCTGGTTTTATCCTGGAATATTTTGTTTACTCTGCCTATGTTGATTGAGGGTTTTGTTGGGTATAATAGTCTGGTTTGGCATGTATGGCCACTTACTGTCTGAAAAACATTTGTCCAGGATGTTCTAGCTTTCATAGTCTCTATTGAGAAGTCTGGTGTTATTCTGATAGGTTTGCCTTTATATGTTTCTTGGTCTATTTCCTTTGCGGGTCTTAGTATTTTTTCATTGTTCTGTATGTTTAGTGTTTTGTTTATTATGTTGTGAGTGGATTTTTTTTTTAAATCCAGCCTATTTGGTGCTCTGTAAGCTTCTTGTATCTTCATAGGTATTTCTTTCTTTAGGTTAGGAAAGTTTTCTTCTATGATTTTGTTGATTATATTTTCTGTGCCTTTGAGTTGGTATTCTTCTCCTTCTTCTATCCCTATTATTTTTAGGTTTGGACTTTTCATGGTGTCCCAAATTTTTTGGATGCTTTTTGTCTTTAATGTTTTTTTTTTTTTTTTTTTTTTTTGGCTGATGAATCTATTTTCTCTATTGTGTCTTCAGTGTCAGAGATTCTTTGTTCCATCTCTTGCATTCTTTTGGTTATGCTTGGTTTTGTATTTCCTGTTCATTTAGTCAGGATTTCTATTTCCAGCATTCCCTCAACTTGTGTTTTGTTTATTGTCTCAATTCCATTTTTCAGATCTTGGAATGTTTCTTTCATTTGTTTAATTACTTTTTCTTGGCTTTCTTTGATTTCTTCCAATTTTATGTTTGTTTTTTCTTCCATTGCTTTAATGGAATTTTTTTATTTCCTCTTCAAGGGAAATTTTATTTCTGCTTTAAGGGAATTTTTTATTCCCTCTTTAAGGGAATTTTTTTATTTCTTCTTTAAGTGCCTCTATCATCTTCTTAAAGTCATTTTTAGGATTGAATCCTTCTGTTTCTTCTGCCTTGGTATGTTTAGGTCTTGCAGGTATAGAATCACTATGTTCTGATGTTGTTATATAGATTTTTATGTTGTTGCCTGTATTTTTTCACTGGCATCTACTCATCTCTTCCTCTGCTCAGTGAAGGCTGTGTCTGTGTACAAATGGGAATCTCTTGTTCTAATTTTTGGTCTTGGTTCACTAGGAGTTTTGGTTAAATTGATGTTGTTGGGCTCTGTTTCTTAGGGAGCAGGTTAGTCAAATCAATGTTAGTGGTTTCTGTTTCTGGGAGCAGTTCTTCCCCATTGGTGTAGTATGTGCTTATGGATTCAGTGGTTGTTAGTTTCATGGGGGTTAGTTTTTTTGTTTATTTTGGGGGGCGGGGATTGTTTTTTGGTGGGGGAGAAGGGAAAGGTAGCTGGCTGGTCTCTTGAATTCATATGGGTAGGGCCAAGGGGCTAGAGGCCTGATCTGTCTGTGTCCAGATGGTAGCTTATCTTTTCACATTGTGTGAAGTGTATACTTACAACGCTGGTGATCTGTTTCAGTGGCTGGGCAGTGCCATCTTCTGTGTTCTCACATCACATTTTGCTCATTCATCAACACCTCAGCTGATCTTGCTTCCAAGGCCTTCAAACTGTAGGCTTCTGAATCCTCTCCCCTATGGATTTCAGCTGAGCAGGGTAGTCACACCAACACCTCCAAGGTGTTGGGTCTTGCAGGTCAACAGCTGGGCCCTGGGTTGGCCTCAGACTGAGTGTTCCTTCCCACGGAGAAGAGTCCTTCCCCGGGTTTAAGATTAAAGGCATCCATGTACCGAGCTCTTGATTAAGAGCTTGTTTTCACTAATTCTTCAGTGAGTGGTTTAGTTTTTTCTCCTAAAGCAGGTTCTCCTTTAAATCCAGCAGTCTTTGGAGCTGCTTTGTAGTCAGGGCTAACCTTCAAGTCCTGATCCTCCTTTCTCCAGTTCCAAAGTAATACAGGCATTGTGTAGAGGCATTAAAAGGACTTTACTACTGAAATGTTACAAAGATCTGGCTATTAACTGAAAGAACATTTAGTTGGAGGTGCCAGCAGGTCAGACATGTTTTAAGTTTGTAGTTCAATTGAGAACCCCCATGTCAGTTTCTACTCTCCACAGATATGTAACATTTTAATATATCTCTGAAGTTTGGGGGATGGCACATTCAAAGCCCTTGTTACCAAGGCTGAGGATCTGAGTTTTATTTCCATGTTTCACATGGTGGAAGGGGAAAATCAGTTCCCACATGTTTTCTTTTTACCTTCACATGTGGGCCATGGCAAGCTGTGACTACATACACACGCAACAAAAGACATATAATAACATTTTTAATCTATTTCCTATTTTTTTCTTTATGACCCAGTGTTGGAGGTTGATGAGAGCGTCTCTCAAAAAGTTGGATAAGTGCTCTGTCAATGAGCCTCACCTAGGCAAGCTTGGTTAAATTTGCATTGGATTTAGTAGTTAATTTAAATCACCTGTAGATAACAAGAAAGCTACCTAGGATTTGACCCAGTAAACAGAGGTCTACTGTGACACAGTTTTTTTTTTTTTGTTTTTGTTTTTGTTTTTGGAGACAGGGTTTCTCTGTGTAGCTTTGTGGCTTTCATGGAACTCACTCTTATGTACATGCTGGCCTTGTACTCATAGCAATCTGCCTGTCTCTGCCTCTGGAGTGCTGGGATTAGAGGCACCACCAATGCCTGGCTCCTCAGATATTTTTATGAAATGAAAGTACTTTATGTTTGGTGGCTTCAGATGTGGGGAAGAATATCTTCTTCCCCAGGGGTAAGATTAAGAATGTGGTTTCATATATTCATATCTGTAAATTCTTGTTTACTATCTTGAGGAAGGATCTTTCTAAGTAGTGCTAGGCATCCTGGGAAGTGCTATGTAGACAAGGATAGTTTTGAAGTCACAGGGATGCTCCTGCCTCTGCTTCCTGACTCTTAGAATTATAGGTAGAACTTATGTCAAGGTAATCAAAATGTTTTGTACAAAAATGAGACCTATACCATGAGAGGGATCCTGTAGGGACCCAGAGGCAAGATAATCGAGAGACCTAGAATATAACCTGATATATCTAGCAAAAAATAGTCAAGCAAATGATATTTTCAGAAAATGATTCAGCCAGGCGGTGGTGGCGCACGCCTTTAATCCCAGCACTCAGGAGACAGAGCCAGGTGGATCTTTGTGAGTTCGAGGCCAGCCTGGGCTACCAAGTGAGTTCCAGGAAAGGTGCAAAGCTACACAGAGAAACCCTGTCTCGAAAAACCAAAAAAAAAAAAAAGAAAGAAAAAGAAAGAAAGAAAATGATTCTTAATAACATTCCGCTATACTCATACTCATAAATCATTGCCTACCTAGCCCAGTTATCATCAGAGAGGCTTTGGGTAGCAACTGATGGAAACATATGAAGACACTCACATCCAATCATTGAGCAGGCCTCAGAGAATCCAGCATAAGGGGGGGAGGAAGGATTGGGAAGAGAAGAGGGGCTGAGGATATACATGAAAACCCACAGAATCAACTCAGCTCAGCTCATAGGAGCTCACAGAGACTGAACTGCCAACCAGAGAGCTTGTATGGGATTGACCTAGGCACTCTGCACATCTGTTACAGTTTGTGTAGCTTGGTCTTGTTGTGAACTCCTAACAGTAGGAGCAGGGGCTGACTCTGTTTATCTGCTTTTGGGATCTCATTTCCTCCTGGACTGCCTCCTGCAGTCTTAATAGAGGAGGTGCCTAGTCCTACTGCAACTTGATATGCCATGACTGGCTGATAGGCATGAGAGGCCTGTCCCTTTCAGAAGATAAAGAGGAAGAGTGGTAAGATGGAGAAGAAGGAAGGTTTGGGGAGCGACTGGGAGGAGAGAGAAGGAAAGGGATGAGAAATCTGATCAGGCTTGAATATATTAATTCATTAAAAATCTAAAATAATAATAAAAAGCAAAAATTTGTTTTGTACTATCTTTATTTTACTAGACAATAGGAGATAATTTTTGAGTGCACCATGATGGAAAGGAATCTCAAGAAAAGAGATTTCTACAACATCTCAATTGGCATCCACATGTGGCTCTTCATCCCTCACATGATATAATGGAATTGAAATGTTTAAAAACATTTTCTTTGTCTGTGTATGTCACTGAGGTTTAGGGTGCTGCTGTGGGAGCCAGGATGAGGCCTAAAGGTCTATCTCCAGCCATAGCACACTTATGACCTCCTCACCCTCTGGCCATGCCTTCCTCACAAAATTGAATCATTTCCTGTTTTCTCTTGTTCTTTCTATTCTCTACTCAGGACTAGAGATTGAAATGGGGTCCTGTTCATATTAAAAACAGAAAGAGGTTTCCCATTTACACAAATCTGTAGTCTCTACCCCCTGTTATCTCAAATGAAAAGTTCTGGCCACATATTCCTGGTTGACAATCAAAGTCACTCTGTAGCCCAGGCTGTCCTTGAACTTTCAAGTCTCCTGCTGCATATAAAAGTAGTTGGGAATATAAGTCTGTCTCCACAGTTCAGTTCCCTATATAGTCTTTGATAACTTTAAGTGTATGATTATTATTTTCATTTGAAAACTGAGAGATCCATGAAAAGATTCTGATTGTTTTTAGATTTTTTTCTCTAGAGGCATGGTTATCTGTACCCAGGCAGGCTTTTGAGCCACTGTGTAGTCAAAGATCGCCCCTCATGTCCTGATCCTAATTTCTCCACCTCCAAGACTATACAGGCCTGCTGTACCAACATGTTGTGCAGAGGCAATAAATGGTCTAAACATCAGTAAACTTTAAATGATCTGGCAATTAATTCTAAAGACCTCCAAAAGTGCATCATGGGGAACATTTAGGTGCTCATATCTACAGCCCATGCGGGTTTTGAGTTTGTTGTTTCCATGAGATCCTATGAGAAGTATAAAAATCAGTCAATAAAAATGTAAAAGCAAAGAGGTCTAGGTGTGGTGGTTGATACCTGTATTCTCAGCATAAAAGAGGCTTATCAACAAGACCTCTGCACATCCCAGGCCAGTGCAGACTTCAGACACTCTGACTCAGCAAAGCAACAACACAAAGGGTTGGGGTGGAGCTCAGTGGGCAGAGTCGAATCCTGTAAGATGAATTGATATATGTTCTTATTAATGAAAAACCCAGAGCCAAATCCTGGGATGAATTCTTTAAGATCAGAGAAACAGAAAAATCTATAGCTAACCTCACCTCAACAGCTCCTCATCCGATCCTGTTCCCATTAATCCACAGACGGAAGCCTCTGAGTTCTCACCCAAAAATGTCTCCAATGAACTGCTGCTAAAAAGCCTACAAGCTTAAGAGCTTCTAGTCCCTGATCCTCACACTTTATATATCTTTCTGCTTCCTGCCATCACTATCTGGCCTCTATTTCTGGCCTCTATGTCTAATCTAATGACTGTTCTGTACTCTGACCCCAGATAAATTTTATTATGGTACACAATATGTTTTGGGGACACAATATAACAGCTCAGATTCCATCTTCTTTTCCATGTCTACTGTGTGGTGGTCCATTCTGCTAATCCGTAATCCCAGCTTCTATAGGTGATTATGAACTACACAGCAAATTCAAGTTCTCCTGTCTCACTGGCTTATAGCAAGAACAGCTACAGAACCAGTGTCTTCCCAGATGTCAAAGAAGCAGGAAAAAAGGTCTACCTAGAGAACAAGGTTTTCACAAGGAAGAACAAATATCTAGTTAGGACAGAATGTCTCTTACTTAGTAGCAGCTAAAGAGCTTTGTAAAGTCACATTCAAGGGAACTGTGCCTCTAATCTCAGCATGTTCAAATCAGGTTGTGATGGCTACTCCTGGTTGTCAACTTGACTATATCTGTAATGAACTATTATTCGGGTATGGAGGGCACACTTGTGATCCAGATCTGGAGACAGGAGGGCAACAATTCTGTGATTCATTCTTGAGCCTGAATGACACATGCCTCTAATCCAGACCTTGAGGCTAGAAAGCACACCTTTTAATCTGGGCCACACCTCCTGCCTGAATACTATACAAGGGCAAGGGATGTAGGAAGGGTAATCTTTGCCTGCTTGCCTTCACCTCCATCAGGCCATCCATTCCTTCTTTGAGATCCAGGCAGATCAACCAAGACACCAAGCCTGCTGGGACTGAACAGCTCGTGGATTCTTCTATTTTCCATTCATAATTAGCCATTGTTGGAACGTAAGTCATTCCATTAAATTCAAATATTTATATGCATAACTTCTGTGACTCTAGAGAACCAGAACTAATACACAGGGGGATGAGAACTTCACAGTCATTCTCCTTAACATAGTGAGTTTCAGATCAGCCAGATCTACAGAAACCCAGTATCTATTCTCCCTGGGGACAGAATTCTGAGAATCAGAGATGTGAACATTGGCAGATGGTGTGGTCAAAGTTCTTGTTAACTAGCCCGGTGACCTGAGTTATATTCCCATGGTTCCCATGGTGCAAGGAGAAAACCACTTTCAATATGTTATCTTCTAATCTGGAGATGTGAGCACTGGCAGGCTAGAGACCAAACACACACAGAAAAGACATGCAATACTTTTTTTTTAATCTAGTTCCTATATATTTTCTTCCATTTTCAGAGCATTGTGGGTTGATCACCTGAACACATACAAACCTAAATAAGTGCTCTGTAAAAGAGACTCACCTGGGCCTGATTGGTTAAATTTGAAATGGTTTTTGTAGCTAATTTAAATCACCTGAAGATGTCAAGAAAGCTTCCTGGGTCTTGGCCAGTAAACTAAGCTCTTCCCTGATACAGGCTTCCTGAACAATTAGGATGTTGTTTTTCTTCTATTTTGAGAAAATATTTAAGCCCTGGTTTTTGGAGTAAAAGTCCAACAGACAGTGGATCCAGACAAAGTGAGTTGGTGGCCTGAATGTAGTGTGTATGTGGTGGGTTTATGGAGGGGTTATCTTGGTGGGAGAGAGAGTGTGATAGGGTAGGAAGAGCCTTTGGTAGCATTCTGTAGTTGGTATGTGTGTCTGGAGGGTGAGGTCTATCATATGAGCTATACATGGGAAAAGGGTCAGGTAGAGAGAAAGTTTGAAGACCTGAAGTGATTCCTGCTTCACAGGACATTGGAAAAATGCTCCAACCTCTTAATGGTGTAATATAAGATCTGTGTAGCTTGTGTGATCCATTTGCCTCCTTCCAAGTACATGAACTTACTTAAAGTCAGTTACAACCCAGTATACTTCCATGTCCACCAGTGCATAGGTGTCTCCCAAAAGATTCATCAAGAAACTTAAGGCCCCATATTCCTCAAGTTCCCCCCTCACATCCAGATTTCTAACTACATTCATATGCACCTTTGGAAATAGGTTTCCAGATGGCTCAAGATTCTGCAAGGAAGTCAAGTCTGCCAATGTCTCAAAGTCCCCTATTTCCTCCAAGAACACTAATGCAATCAAATCTCCAATGGCACTCAGATCCTGAAAGGAGCCTAGGCCGCCAGGAGTCTCCAGGACCATCAAGGAAACCAAGTCTCCCAAGGCATCCAGGTCCCCCAACGCTGGGAACCCAATCAGTGCATCCTAGTCACCAGATGCCCTCAAATTCCCCAGTGAGTTCTGGTTGTGAGAGTTCCCTAGGCCCTATGGTGGGTTCAGAGAAACATGGTGACCAGCAAGTTTGCCATAAAGTTCCGAGGAAGCAACGAAAGCAACGTACTGTGTATTCCCACGAACAGAAGCTCCTCCTCTTAGAACATTTTGATCAGTTCAGGTACCCAGACTTGGAGCAAAGGGTGAAGCTGGCACTACTGATTGGTGTTACCGAATATGAGATCGAGGTCTGTATTTCTCTTGTTATTTCTCTCCTGCAGCCAGAATAGCTAGCCATGGAACCTGTAAATTTATCAGAATACAAACTCTCCATGATTCATCATGCTTGGGGGAGCTTGGACACTTGTGGAAGTTATACCTATATGCATCCATAACTGGATCTGGTGTTTCTTCAATCTCAGTTCCAGGATAGAGCCATATTATCACCTTGGCAGGGTCTCAGTGACCCAGACAAAATGGACCATTTTAAAAGCCTAGATATTCTAGCTGCAGATTCCCTTCCTTTTATGTCGAATCATAAACTATCCTACCTCTTACATTTTTTTGGAGCCCCAGACCTTTGTTTTTATGGGGTTGGTTGACAGAGACATGATTTCCTATCAGCATGTTCACCTGGTCACACGGGTCTTCCTCTGTCAATTGTTTTTGTCCTTCCAGATATGGTTCAAGAACCAACGTGCTAGGTGCAAACGGGAGGAACTCAAGAATGTTCAAGAAGCACTCCCAGAATCAACTGGAAGCTCTCAAGATGTTTCTGTGCCAACCCACTCCCATGGTAAGTTATCGGTCACTGCCAATCTGAGGTCCTTGTCTCCAGGCACATCTACTGTGGGCTCCATTCCCAACCTCAAACCCAGCATGGAAGCTTCTCTCAATTATGATCAGGCTGTAGAACATGAAAGGTGTAGTTCTCAAGAAGACCTGCTTGTTGGTCTGTAGATGTAACCAATCGTCTTTTTAAAATAAAAAACACAGAGCCAATGTAAAAGAGAAAGCCGAGAGGTCAGAGCTCAGAGATAAAATCTTACCTCCTGCAGTGCTCCTAACTTCCCCGCAGAGAGAGCTACTTCCTGTTTGTCTGTGTTTAAATAGTCTTTCTGTTCTGCCTTCTCATTTGTTGTAAACCCAACCACATGACTGCCTCATCACTGCCTGTAAGTACCGCCCTCCAGGTCTTAAAGGCGTATGTCTCCAATACTGGCTGTATCCCTGAACACACAGAAATCTACCTAGCTCTTCTAACCACCACGCTCTTGCTATGGCTCTAATAGCTCTGACCCCAGGGCAACTTTATTAACATAAAATTAAAATTACATTTCAGTACAAATAAAATATCACCATATTTCCCCTTTTCTATTTTAATAAAAAGAAAAAACGCAAAAGGTTATAACTAACAAAAGAAAAACTATATACAAAAGTGCAATAACTATATACAATATATACAAGTAACAAATACCTAAACGATGTCTAGTCCATTTGTATTTGACAAATCAGAGAAAATAATTCCCTTATCTATCCTATTTTAGTAAGTCCAAAATGTATCTAATTCACTTTCTATCCTAATTAATCTTCAACTATAACTAACTAATCTTCAACTCCCTCAGAGACCCAAGAAGGAAATAATATTAGCTAACAAAAATAAAAGCAGGAAGTGCACGCAAGCAACTTCCAAAAAATTTTGAGTTGACAGATACAGCCAGCTGCCTGGACAGTCACCTGAGGTTTCTCTGCAGTGTTGGGGCATCATCTTCAGCCTATAGGCTTAGTGTATCTGACACACTCATTTGTGAAGTAGGTTGTACACAAGGTCAACAGTTCAACCTCACATTGGGTGAGAGCAGTCCATGTACCAGAAACACCTGAATTCCACTAGTGTCCTGTCATGATTCATGATTTTAAATTCTGGAAATTGTTGATGGTTTTTGAATTCAGCTGTCCATTCTTCTTGGCTGTGTATACATGGCTTCATCTCAGCATCCCCTTCTTCTCCACATCCCTCTATTAAATGCCAGTCTACTATTGAGAGGCGTGAGCTTTCAGTTGCTGTTCCATTGCACAACAGAAGCCATCGGCCCACTGCCTGTTCAGCTGCCTTCTAAGAAAAGGGTACTGTACCTTTTCCAGATTGTGAAGGCCACTTCAGGGATGGTGCCATATTGTCCTGGCCTCAGAAGATGCCTTCTGATAAAGCCATAACCACACTTGTTTTGGCAGGAATCGGTAGTCCTTTGTTTCGTGTTCTGTCTGTCCATTTTGTCCTGTTGATTTGAGGATACTTTGTTGTCCAGTGGCTAACTTTTGCCACAATGAAAGTTAATGCCATATGAAGTTTCTTCAATGCCCATATTTTCTCTGAAGTAGATTGGTACTGCCAGGAGCCAACATGTCTCAAAAAAGAAAAATTTCTAAGTTATTAAAAAT